>NW_011425501.1:0-678 GCF_000754665.1 Bison bison bison
CAGTCAATCAGGACACTTATTTCTCCAGGGCTGATTATTCTCAAAACAGATGCCACCCAAGTAAAGTTACATTCCTACAGGGTGAGGGTGTAGTGGGTTTTAGTTAAGGAAAGAATTTACTTAGCCTAAGGTCTAACGTGATTAATATCAAAGGTTAATACTTATTTCTTCTATATATTCATTAATGTGTGTAAGGGCAGGGGATATGGAGACTTAGCAACAAACATTGGCTCAACAAATGAAAAACCCTTCATCAACACAATTTCTAATTAGCCCACTCACTATACTTATAGTTTTCTAACTTCTCTAAAGAACCTGTTTTTAGAGGGTTTAAAGCATCTCGTGCCTCTCACGGTTGGGAGGCTGTGAGCAATCACATGTGGCCGGAGGAGCCTGTCAGGCAGGCTAGAGAACCTTCAGAGGAGTTTGTAGGTTAAAACACTCTTGTCACACCCAAGTAGTTTTTATAGACTGGCGCTCTAGGTTAACTCCTTCTCCGAAAGAGGTGGGTGGGGGACACGCCCCCGTAAAGTCAGAGGTGTAGGTAAGAGCACAAAGTAGTAAAGTAGGCAGGCTCTGGTTATGGGGGTAGACGCTCGAGGATTTCCAGGGGGACTCCTGAGGCTCGATCCCGCCTTTGTGTATGTCGAGCCTCCTTCCTCATGACCTTTGAACGGG
>NW_011425502.1:0-579 GCF_000754665.1 Bison bison bison
CGTCACTGCTGAGCTCCATGCTTATTGCCTGCTGATTGCGTGGTTCGTGTCTGCTCAGCTCTTTGAGTATTGCCTCCTGAGGTCCCTGTTCGGTCGCCACCTGCCGGGGACCAGCCCCAACTGATCCAGGGTATTCGAAGGAGAGATGGCCTAGGCGACTATTTATATGCTAATCAGAGATGTCAAGAATAATAGTATGAGGAGAGCTCAGTAGGAAAATCGGTGGAAAAAGAGACTGAGTAGCTTGGTTTACGCGGAAGACCAATCAAACTTCAAGACAAGAAGTTTGCACCACTTACGTAGGCCGAAGGTGCCCTCTCGAAGAGCGAAAGGTGCCTCACCCTAGACACCTTCTCGAGTGGGTCTTAGCAGCCCAGGCATAATTAGTAAGCGTGGTGGGTTCCGCGCTCCAGATGGAGACTCAGCTGGAAGTTAAAGGGAAGAATGACAAGGAACTTGATGAATTGGAGCTGTAAGTTAACTCTTTGACAGAGAGAGCGAGATGGTGGTGGGGGACAGCCCCCAGTGAAATCAGAGGTGAGAGCACAAAGCAATACAGAAGGCAGACTCTTGTTTTTT
>NW_011425504.1:0-612 GCF_000754665.1 Bison bison bison
AGGTGACCTGAATGAGATGAGGTGGAATCAATGAGGAGAGAGCAGGCTAGCCGTAATCACTCCTTTATGTGCACTCCACAACTGTACCGCTCAGGATGTTCACGGAATTATACAGAGAAGAGAAGGAGGAGGAAGGCGACAGAGGTGGTCAGGAGGATAAAAGGGGGAATGAAAAGGAGGGAGACAGATCCAGCCAGTAATCCGTTCCCTAAGTGTTCTCCACTGTCTGGAACACACAGAAATTCACAGAGTTGCATAGAGTCGAGAGGGGTTAGGGAGGAGACACAGGTGACCTGGTAGAGAAAAAGGAGAGTCCAAAGAGGGAGAGAGCAGTCAAGCCAGTAATCTCGCTCTCTACTGAAAAATGGGTACTGAAGATTGGGTTCTTAAAGGTGCAAAATTGGTAACAAATATATAAAAGCAAAAATTAAAAATCTAGAGTAGAGTTTGGAATTTCAAAAATACAATGTTAAAGAAAAGAAGAAGGAAAAGAGAAAAAACAGAAAACAAACCAAGTCGCAAAAATTATAAAGAAAATATAGGTACACAATTGATAACAAATACCACAAAGCAAAAGTTAAAATCTAGAGTAGAGTCTGGAATTTCAAAAAT
>NW_011425505.1:0-541 GCF_000754665.1 Bison bison bison
GACGCGCTCCCCCTCGCACTCGCATGGGGACCCGACTTCCCTGGCGCCCCACGAGAGGCTCACTGACCTCGCCGTCGTACCTCGTGAGAAACCGCACCCTGGGGCCGCCGCTCGAGAACCACCCCGAGACTCCCCCGTCATCGCGGAGATGAGGGCCTTCGTCTCCTGCATGGCCTAGAGGCCAACCTCGCGACCTCTCTCCAAACGCCTCAGGAGGCTTGACTCCCTTTAGTCCACCCAGTGAGCTCCAAGAGAGACCCGTCGCGACTCGAGAGCAGAGCGGGGTTCTTTGCTTCCACTCGAGATGAATGCCTGTCTCCCCGGGTGCGTCTGGAATGCAACCCCGAGATCCCGGTCGCCCCTGGAGAGGAACCAGTTGGCTTCTGGACTCAAGCCTAGATGAGGTCTATTGGCCCTGCAGTCACTCGAGAGCAATCCCCAGCTTCGTCGCACTCGAATGGAAGATTGGACTTCCCTGGGCCAACACAAGAGGCATCCCCAATTCCCCGTCGTAACTCGAGAACTCCCGCCGCAACTCGAA
>NW_011425506.1:0-638 GCF_000754665.1 Bison bison bison
CCGTGCGGCGCTTAGTCAGGGCGGGGAAGCACCAGCTTGGGAATGCAGCCTGGGGCGCTTCCTTTCCCTCGGAAAGAGCTCTCCCTGCGGGAGGCTTTGGCGGTGTGCACACCCCCAGCCCCTAAGCCCTCTGCAAGGACGCCTGGCTCCTAGGTCCGAAGGGAAGGCGAGAGCTGAGCTGAGGCACCAGTCAGGCACCAGTCACGTCTCCCACACTCCCGCAGCCTGCTCCTTCCCGGGCGCGAATGCTAGAAGCTGGGCAGGGCTTGGGGAGGCTCGCCCAGCCCAGAGCAGCCTCTCGGCCGGGGCTCTGTGCTATCGCACCTGGGCGCAGAGCTGGAGCTCCGCCGGTGTGGAAGCTCACTCGGTCCTTCCCAGTACAGGCTTGCAAGCACCCACGGCAGCCAGCCTCTTCTCTCCCGCGTTCCGGGCATTGGGCTCAAACCTGGGACCAAAGTACTGCCCGGAGCTCACTGATCATGGGCTGGTTCCCCTGCGCTGCGGCTGTGCTAGGGAGCCCAAACGCACAGGGGAAGCCCGCACAGCACATCCACCTGCCTCTAGGCGGGAGGACAGCTCCAGGGAAGGCCCGGCCTGGCAGGCGCTTTCTGGGCACAAACGGAGCAACACTCTGGCTG
>NW_011425507.1:0-581 GCF_000754665.1 Bison bison bison
GCGGCCCCGGGTTCCTCCCGGGGCTACGCCTGTCTGAGCGTCGCTTGACGATCAATCGCCCCTCCGGGGTGCGCGTGTCCTGTGCGCGCCTCCCCGGGGGGCGCGTGGCTGGGGGCTGTCCTCGCAGGGCCTCTGGGCCCTCCGTCCCCCTAAGTGCAGACACGGCGTCCCCCCCCCCCCCGCTCTGTCGGCAGGGGGGGACGTCGCCCGCGAGAGGGGAGAGAAGGGGACGTGAGCTCGCGCCGAGGCCCCTGGCCTGCCGGGGCCTGTGTGGTCGGTCTCCCCTTCGAGAGCTTCCTCGCGCCGCAAGCGGCCTTCGGGTGTCACCGCCCCTGGGGTGTCGGGGGGCTGGGGACGGTCTCGCGCCACGCGGCGGGGCCCGCGGTGGTGGCGGGGTGGGTCGCGCCCTCCGGTCCGCCGTCGTTCGCCGTCCCGCCCTTGGCGGCGGTGTTTGCCGGCGCCCGGCCGGCGTGGCCCTCCGCTCCCCGCCTTCCCCCTGCGGTGCCTTTCCCGCCGTGTGCCCGCGGCCCGTGCCCGCTTCCCGCCCCCCACGCGGCTCGCGCCCCGTCGGGACGGGCGGC
>NW_011425508.1:0-509 GCF_000754665.1 Bison bison bison
CTACCCCATTCCTTATATTTTCATGGAGAAAAGTGTACTTCACTCCTAGAAAGAATGTGGTTGGAAGAATTTGGGAGTAGAGGTTTTCTGTAGGCCACAATCTTCCATGAGACAAGAACCTAGAATATCTAAATTTTCTAAGAAGGCAATAATGTCTCACATGTCACTCTGAGACAAAGTAGGCAGCATATATGGGGAGATCGCATGAGTACCACCCAAACAAAACAAGAGAAAGCACAAAGAAGAAATACACACATATATTAAACATGGACAAGCACAGCTGTTGGGCAGTTTCTGGTCAGTGAGTGCAGATTCCGAGACCGTGGACTTGACTCGCGCGCAGCTGGCTGGCCCTGCCATGGGACTGAGACCCGCTCTTCTCAAGGCCTCACTCTCTCCAACACAGGTCCCGCCGAGTCGTCTGTCATGTTCTTTGGCTGAGAATAGCAGCGTTGACCCACATTACACAATTAGAGATTAGGATTTAAAGAAGCTACATTCTTATGAAA
>NW_011425509.1:0-608 GCF_000754665.1 Bison bison bison
GGCGGGATTCTCGAGTTACGACGGGGAATTCAGGATGCCTCTTGTGTTGGCCCAGGGAAGTCCAATCTTCCATTCGAGGTGCGAAGGAAAGCTGGGGATTGCTCTCGAGTGACTGCAGGGCCAATAGACCTCATCTAGGCTTGTGTCCAGAAGCCAATGTTCCTCTCCAGGGGCGACAGGGATCTCGGGGTTGCATTCCAGACGCACCCGGGGAGACAGGCATTCATCTCGAGTGGAAGCAAAGAACCCCGCTCTGCTCTCGAGTCGCGACGGGTATCTCTTGGAGCTCACTGGGTGGACTAAAGGGAGTCAAGCCTCCTGAGGCGTTTGGAGAGAGGTCGCGAGGTTGGCCTCTAGGCCATGCACGGAGACGAAGGGCCTCATCTCCGCGATGACGGGGGAGTCTCGGGGTGGTTCTCGAGCGGCGGCCCCAGGGTGCGGTTTCTCACGAGGTACGACGGGGAGGTAAATGAGCCTCTCGTGGGGCGCCAGGGATGTCGGGTCTCCATGCGAGTGGCGAGGGGGAGCGCGTCATTGCTCTCGAGTCATGGTAGGGGAATCTGGCCTCGAGACGTGTTGAAGAAGGTCTCTCGAGGTCTTTCGTCGGG
>NW_011425510.1:0-663 GCF_000754665.1 Bison bison bison
GGAGATGAGGCCCTCTTCCAATGCACCAAACCCCGTGGAGTCCCGAGAGGCCCCCCACCCACCTCCAGTTTCCCTGACTTCTCAGAGCCACCATGAGAAGCCCCCTGAGGTCACCTGCACAAGTCGAGGGAAGCCAGGGTTTCCTGCCTCAACCCGAGAAAGACCTCGAGAGACCTTCTTCAACACGTCTCGAGGCCAGGTTCCCCTACCATGACTCGAGAGCAATGATGCGCTCCCCCTCGCCAGTCGCATGGAGACCCGACTTCACTGGCGCCCCACGAGAGGCTCACTGACCTCGCCGTCGTACCTCGTGAGAAACCGCACCCTGGAGCCGCCGCTCGAGAACCACCCCGAGACTCCCCCGTCATCGCGGAGATGAGGGTCTTCGTCTCCTGCATGGCCTAGAGGCCAACCTCGCGACCTCTCTCCAAACGCCTCAGGAGGCTTGACTCCCTTTAGTCCACCCAGTTAGCTGCAAGAGATACCCGTCGCGACTCGAGAGCAGAGCGGGGTTCTTTACTTCCACTCGAGATGAATGCCTGTCTCCCCGGGTGCGTCTGGAATGCAACCCCGAGACTCCCGGTCGCCCCCTGGAGAGGGAACATTGGCTTCTGGACACAAGCCTAGATGAGGTCTATTGGCCCTGCAGTCACTCGAGAGCAA
>NW_011425511.1:0-534 GCF_000754665.1 Bison bison bison
ACTTCAGTACCCTTGCCTTGAGAACCCCATGAACAGCATGAAAAGGCAAAATGATAGGATACTGAAAGAGGAACTCCCCAGGTCAGTAGGTGCCCTATATGCTACTGGAGATCAGTGGAGAAATAACTACAGAAAGAATGAAGGGATGGAGCCAAAGCAAAAACAATACCCAGCTGTGGATGTAACTGGTGATAGAAGCAAGGTCCGATGCTATAAAGAGCAATATTGCATAGGAACCTGGAATGTCAGGTCCATGAATCAAGGCAAATTGGAAGTGGTCAAACAAGAGATGGCAAGAGTGAATGTCGACATTCTAGGAATCAGCGAACTGAAATGGACTGGAATATGGGTGAATTTAACTCAGATGACCATTATATCTACTACTGTGGGCAGGAATCCCTCAGAAGAAATGGAGTGGCCATCATGGTCAACAAAAGGTCCGAAATGCAGTACTTGGATGCAATCTCAAAAACGCAGAATGGTCTCTGTTCATTTCCAAGGCAAACCTTCAATATCACAGTAATCCAAGTCGAT
>NW_011425512.1:0-542 GCF_000754665.1 Bison bison bison
ACCCAGGCATGGTGGAGATGCACCAGGGTTAGACCTGATGGCATCCCAGATTGATGTCCAGGTCCTCACCATTAAAACCTTGGTTTGATTTCCCTTTTATTCCGGCACCACCTGGGGTGGAACAGAGTAGTTTTCCGGATGCTTGCCGAGCCAAGACCACTAGGGGAAGCACCCAACTTCTGTGTACCTGTGCACATTCCTCATAACAGTATAAGTGGCAAGTCATAAAGGGATGAACAGAAAACCCAAGACATCCTCCTGAGAGTGGCCACACGAGTCTATTTAATAACAAAGGAGGCGATGGAGGGCCCGCCTGCGAGGAAAAGCTAATCCTTCATATTCATGGAGTGCCAGCATCATCCTTTTTATCCTGTCCAGCAGACTGTACAAAAAGAATACCTAAGGAGTTGAGACAAGAGCCACTGGAGGGCTTCGCTGCTCTGCTAAGAGCTAGCGTTACTAAGGGAGAAGCCCAATGCATTTCAATCTGCCCAAATCTGGGGTGTCCCAATCTGTGTCCTCAGGAATCTCATGCTCACCAG
>NW_011425513.1:0-526 GCF_000754665.1 Bison bison bison
GTAGGATGATATGATAGAAAGAACCTGGCTTTGGAATCAGAGAGCCAAGGTTCAACTCTCAGCCTAATCACTGAGGGTGTACAGGCCCCAAACTATGATTTCGTCATTACACAATGATGACACCCAATACATCTGGTCACTGTCTGCACATCTTAGCGGCCTGGGCAATATGAGCACCTGAGGCTCCACACATACTGGCCGCACTCTGCCAGCTGTGGATCATTCAGGAAAATACTTGGCTTCTATTGTGTCTCTGCCTGAGGATGAGGAAGCTAGTAAAATATTTCAGAACATCCTAAGAGAGCCACAACATGCCTAATAAGATCACAGCTCTTCTCCAAGCTCCCCTGGACAGCAAGTGTGAGGCAAGGGAATGTGGTAAAACAGACAGACATGTTTTCTCTCCAGATGCTTTGTTCCTTCACAAACCGCCCCCCGGCCAACACAGAAACCTCTGCTACCCAAGTTTCAGATATTTCTTACTGAAGTGAAATTCACAATTGGTGTTGTATTCGATACTTTATAA
>NW_011425514.1:0-655 GCF_000754665.1 Bison bison bison
GATTTCACACTCCGATCGCAGGGTCCCTGCAGACTGGGGACAGGAGAGTCAGGCCTCGTCTTGGGTTGAGGCACGGAACTCCGCTTGCCTCTCAAGGTGTCCCCGGGGAGAGAGGCCACTTGTCGAGCGGTATTTGGAACCTGGGGGTCTTTTCCGGACGATGCACGGGCGAGTCACTGCCCCTTCGTGTTGACTTCATTCACAGGGCGGAGTTCGGAGAGGTGTCCGGGCATCGGGTTCTTACCAAGAGAGGACCGGGAAATCGGGGTGCTTCGCAATGTGGAAGCACCCACGAGGCCACGTCTGGAATGTCGTCGTGAGACCGGCCTCATCCTGAGGTGCGACCGGAAGGTCGGGAACCCCTTCCAGACAAAGCAGGGGAGTCGACCCTCCTGTGGAGATCAGGAGGGTAGAAGGGGCTCAGAGGAAGTGGTGCCGGACCTCGGTGTTCCTCTCCAGGGAGACCGGGATGCCGGGGAACTTTGTGGGGGCGCATCAAGGGTGCCAAGTACCGTTTCGACCTCCAATTCCTAACGTGGGACTTCTCCTGAGACGCTGTAGCGGGAAAGGGCTTCATCTTGCGATGACGGGGGAACCACGTGGTTTTTCTCGTAGTTGCGGCGGGATTCTCGAGTTACGACGGGGAATTCGGGAT
>NW_011425515.1:0-819 GCF_000754665.1 Bison bison bison
TTCCACTCGAGATGAATGCCTGTCTAGCCGGGTGCGGTCTGGAATGCAACCCCGACGATCCCTGTACCCCTGGAGAGGAACACTGGCTTCTGGACACAAGCCTAGATGAGGTCTATTGGCCCTGCACTCACTCGAGAGCAATCCCCAGCTTTCCTTCGCAACTCGAATGGAAGATTGGACTTGCCTGGGCCAACACAAGAGGCAGCCTGAATTCCCCGTCGTAACTCGAGAATCCCGCCGTAACTCGAGAAAAACCACGTGGCTCCCCCGTCATTGCAAGATGAAGCCCTTTCCCGCTACAGCGCCTCAGGAGAAGTCCCACGTTAGGAATTGGAGGTAGAAAGGGCACTTGGCACCCTTGATGCCACCCACAAAGTTCCCCGAAATCCCGGTCTCCCTCGAGAGGAACACCGAGGTTTTCCGGCATCCCCTCCTCTGAGCCCTTTCTCCCCTCCTGATCTGGACAGGAGGGTCGACTCCCCTGCTTTGTCTGGAAGGGGTTCCCGACCTTCCGGTCGCACCTCAGGATGAGGCCGGTCTCACGAAGACAGTCCAGACGTGGCCTCGTGGGTGGTTCCACATTCCGTAGGACCCCGATTTCCCGGTCCCCTCTTGAGAAGAACCCGATGCCCGGACACCTCTCCGAACTCCACCCTGTGAATGAAGTCAACACGAAGGGCAGTTTTTCCGGCGTCGTTCGGAAAAAACCCGGTTCCAAATACAGCTCGACAAGCGGCCTCTCTCCCCGGGCACATCTCGAGAGGCAAGCGGAGTTCCATGCCTCCACCCAAGACGAGGCCTGACTCTCCTGTCCCCAGT
>NW_011425516.1:0-552 GCF_000754665.1 Bison bison bison
GGTAAAAAAAGATCTCCCTGCGAAGTTTGGAGGAGGAGACTCACAGAAGGCAAGAGCACAAGGAAAGGCCAAGCCACTCTTTAGGGAGCTTGATCCCTGGGGCAGAAGATTCCTCTTGGCCTTGGGATGCAGCTGGTGGGAAACACAAAACAGAGCTCTTCACTCTTTTTTCACCTGAATTTAAGCCCTGATGGTTCTGGCAATCAGTGAATAACCAACACCTTATTAGTGACTGGCTATCGAAGACTCTTGAGAGTCCCTTGGACTGCAAGGAGATCCAACCAGTCCATTTTAAAGGGATCAGCCCTGGGATTTCTTTGGAAGCAATGATGCTAAAGCTGAAACTCCAGTACTTGGCCACTCATGCGAAGAGTTGATTCATTGGAAAAGACTCTGATGACTGGGACGGATGGGGGCAGGAGGAGAAGGGGACGACAGAGGATGAGATGGCTGGATGGCATCACTGACTCGATGGACGTGAGTCTGAGTGAACGTCCGGGTAGTTGGTGATGGACGAGGGAGGCCGTGGCGTGCTGCGATTCAGTGGGGTCG
>NW_011425517.1:0-742 GCF_000754665.1 Bison bison bison
GCTTTGTCTGGAAGGGGTTCCCGACCTTCCGGTCGCACCTCCGGATGAGGCCGGTCTCACGACGACATTCCAGACGTGGCCTCGTGGGTGCTTCCACATTGCGAAGCACCCCGATTTCCCGGTCCCCTCTTGGTAAGAACCCGATGCCCGGACACCTCTCCGAACTCCACCCTGTGAATGAAGTCAACACGAAGGGGCAGTGACTCGCCCGTGCATCGTCCGGAAAAGACCCCCAGGTTCCAAATACCGCTCGACAAGTGGCCTCTCTCCCCGGGGACACCTCGAGAGGCAAGCGGAGTTCCATGCCTCAACCCAAGACGAGGCCTGACTCTCCTGTCCCCAGTCTGCAGGGACCCTGCGATCGGAGTCTGAAATCACAGGAACCCTGAGGTTCCTGCCTCAACTGGAGATGAGGCCCTCTTCCAATGCACCAAACCCCGTGGAGTCCCGAGACGGGCCCCCCCCCACTCCAGTTTCCATGACTTCTCAGAGCCACCATGAGAAGCCCCCTGAGGTCACCTGCACAAGTCGAGGGAAGCCAGGGTTTCCTGCCTCAACCCGAGAAAGACCTCGAGAGACCTTCTCAACACGTCTCGAGGCCAGGTTCCCCTACATCGACTCGAGAGCAATGACGCGCTCCCCCTGCCACTCGCATCGGACGACCCCGACTTTCCCCGTGGGCCCGACCCCCACGGAGACGGGCCTCACTGGACCCTCGCCGTCGTACCTCGTGACGAACCGC
>NW_011425518.1:0-637 GCF_000754665.1 Bison bison bison
GTCAGAAGGTTTTCAGGGAGGAGAAACTGTCCTCAAGCATGATACACTGTTGCTATATAATTCTAATTACAGAGTTTAAACTGAATTGTTTGCTGTGTAATCATCATTTCAAGGTTTAAAGAAAAAACAAAACAAAACATTTTCTGTGACTAAGACTAATGAATATAGAGAAAAACAAACAAGCAAGCAATTCTCCTCCTTGAGAATTCCAGAATCCTATCTCCTCCTCAAGAATCCAGATATTTTTCTCTTCTTTGGGTAGGCCAGACTTCTTATCAATCTGCATAGGAATTGACTCTCTCTCCCCAACACAAGTTCAGTTCAGTTTCTCAGTCATGTCCAACTATTGTAACCCCAGGACTGTGACACACCAGACTCCTCTGTTCATCACGAACTTCCATAGCTTGCTCAAACTCATCTCCATTGAGTTTAGTGATGGACTTCAATCTCATCCTGTCTTCTGCTTCTCCTCCTGCCTTCAATCTTTCTCAACACTGGGGTCATTTGCAAGAGTCAGTTATTTGCATCAGGTGGCCAAATTCAGCTTTAGCATCAGTGCTTCCAATAAATATTCAGGACTGAATGTCTTACCGACTAATTTTATTCCCTTGCTGTTCAAGGGACTCTCAAGAGTCTT
>NW_011425519.1:0-523 GCF_000754665.1 Bison bison bison
CCACCACCATCTCGCTCTCTCTGTCAAAGAGTTAACTTACAGCTCCAATTCATAAAGTTCCTTGTCATTCTTCCCTTTAACTTCCAGCTGAGTCTCCATCTGGAGCGCGGAACCCACCACGCTTCCTAATTATGCCTGGGCTGCTAAGACCCACTCGAGAAGGTGTCTAGGGTGAGGCACCTTTCGCTATTCGAGAGGGCACCTGCGGCCTACGTAAGTGGTGCAAACTTCTTGTCTTGAAGTTTGATTGGTCTTCCGCGTGAACCAAGCTACTCAGTCTCTTTTCTCCACCGAATTTTCCTACTGAGCTCTCCTCATACTATTATTCTTGACATCTCTGATTAGCATATAAATAGTCGCCTAGGCCATCTCTCCTTCGAATACCCTGGATCAGTTGGGGCTGGTCCCCGGCAGGTGGCGACCAAACAGGGGCCTCAGGAGGCAATACTCAAAGAGCTGAGCAGACACGAACCACGCAATCAGCAGGCAATAAGCATGGAGCTCAGCAGTGACGAATCATGCT
>NW_011425520.1:0-553 GCF_000754665.1 Bison bison bison
TTCAGACTCCGATCGCAGGGTCCCTGCAGACTGGGGACAGGAGAGTCGGGCCTCGTCTTGGGTTGAGGCATGGAACTCCGCTTGCCTCTCGAGATGTCCCCGGGGAGAGAGGCCGCTTGTCGAGCTGTATTTGGAACCTGGGGTTTTTTTCCGAACGGTGCACGGAAAAACTGCCCCTTCGTGTGGACTTCATTCACAGGGTGGAGTTCGGAGAGGTGTCCGGGCATCGGGTTCTTCTCAAGAGGGGACCGGGAAATCGGGGTCCTACGGAATGTGGAACCACCCACGAGGCCACGTCTGGAATGTCTTCGTGAGACCGGCCTCATCCTGAGGTGCGACCGGAAGGTCGGGAACCCCTTCCAGACAAAGCAGGGGAGTCGACCCTCCTGTCCAGATCAGGAGGGGAGAGAGGGCTCAGAGGAGGCGGTGCCGGAAAACCTCAGTGTTCCTCTCGAGGGAGACCGGGACTTCGGGGAACTTTGGTGGGTCGCATCAAGGGTGCCAAGTGCCCTTTCGACCTCCAATTCCTAACGTGGGATTTCTCCTGAGACGC
>NW_011425521.1:0-502 GCF_000754665.1 Bison bison bison
CATAAGTTTACATAAATAAAAGAAACATTAAATTTTAAAATATTTTCTCTATGGTATTCATGAATTTTTCACTAATTAAAAACTCGGTAATAAAATATCTTAGGGTCCATATAACAAGTATTAACAGATTAAAGATTGCATTGAGTTTAAAATGTAGTCTTTTGTTGTATTCTGGACGCTGTATAATCACCTGCAGAATTAGTGCAGGTAAACTGGAAACAAACAGACGAGTCAGTCCTGGGACGGCGACTGGTGCCCGAGTCCCTGCCCCTTCAGACACCCCCCCAGCCCATTCTGGGCTTCAGCTGCTTTGAGAATCCAGAGAAACACGAAGGACCAAGCAGATCAAGGAGAGAACTCTGTGGCTGACTTTATTCTGACATATAGCTAAAAGCTGCTGGTAAAAAAACTTAAACCCAATCCAGCCTTCCAGCTGAGCCATGAACAGGACAGAGCAGACAGCCTCCTGCTCTCAGAGCGGCTTGAGCAGGGCTGGCCTCCC
>NW_011425522.1:0-589 GCF_000754665.1 Bison bison bison
TTCTACCCTCCTGATCTCCACAGGCAGGTAGACTCCCCTGCTTTGTCTGGAAGGGGTTCCCGACCTTCCGGTCGCACCTCAGGATGAGGCCGGTCTCACGACGACATTCCAGACGTGGCCTCGTGGGTGCTTCCACATTGCGAAGCACCCCGATTTCCCGGTCCCCTCTTGGTAAGAACCCGATGTCCCGGACACCTCTCCGTAACTCCACCCTGTGAATGAAGTCAACACGAAGGGGCAGTGACTCGCCCGTGCATCGTCCGGAAAAGACCCCCAGGTTCCAAATACCGCTCGACAAGTGGCCTCTCTCCCCGGGGACACCTCGAGAGGCAAGCGGAGTTCCATGCCTCAACCCAAGACGAGGCCTGACTCTCCTGTCCCCAGTCTGCAGGGACCCTGCGATCGGAGTCTGAAATCAGAGGAACCCTGAGGTTCCTGCCTCAACTGGAGATGAGGCCCTCTTCCAATGCACCAAACCCCGTGGAGTCCCGAGAGGCCGCCCCCCACTCCAGTTTCCCGACTTCTCAGACGCCACCATGACGAAGCCCCCTGAGGTCACCTGCACAAGTCGAGGGAAGCCAGGGTTTCC
>NW_011425523.1:0-558 GCF_000754665.1 Bison bison bison
GTTTTACCTTTATATCTATGGTTCATTTTGAACTGTTTTTTGTAGATGGTGTGAGTCTGTATCCAAATCCATTTCTTGCATGTGAATGTCTGTTCCAGCACCATTTGTTGAAAAGACTCTTCTTTTCCCATTAAACTGCCTTTGCTCCTTCGTCACAGATCAGGTGACCATATTTGCGTATGTCTATTTTTGGGTTCTCTGTTTTGATCCATTGATCTGTCTGTGTATCCTTCCCCAATACAACACTGTCCTGATTACTGTAGCTTTTGCTAAGGCTTGAAGTTGGGTAGTGTCAATCCTCTGACTTTTTTTTTCTCCTTCAATATTGTGTTGTGTATTCTGCATTCTTTTGCTTCTCTCTATAAATTTTGGACGTGGTTTGTCAATAGCCATAACATAATTGGCTAGAATTTGAATGAGATTGCATTGAATTTATAGATCAAATTAGGAAGTACTGACATCTTGACAATGTTGAGTCTTCCTACCCATGTACATAGAATATTTTTCCATTTATTTTGATAAACTCTTTCATCAGAGTTTTATAGTTTTCCTCATATA
>NW_011425524.1:0-599 GCF_000754665.1 Bison bison bison
GATTTTACTGGGGGCTGTCCCCCACCACCATCTCGCTCTCTCTGTCAAAGAGTTAACTTATAGCTCTAATTCATCAATTCCCTGTCATTCTTCCCTTTAACTTCCAGCTGAGTCTCCATCTGGAGCTCGGAACCCACCACGCTTACTAATTGTGCCTGGGCTGCTAAGACCCGCTATAGAAGGTGTCTAGGGTGAGGCACCTTCCGCTATTCGAGAGTGCGCCTGCGGCCTACGTAAGTGGTGCAAACTTCTTGTATTCAAGTTTTATTGGTCCCCCGCGTAATCCAAGCTACTCAGTATCTTTTCTCCACCGAAATTTCCTACTGAGCTATCCTCATATTATTATTCTTGATATCTCTGACTAGCATATAAATAGTCGCGTAGGCCATCTCTCCTTCGAATACCCTGGATCAGCTGGGCTGGCCCCCTGCAGGTGGCGCCTGTACAAGCACCTCAGGAGGTAATAGTCAAAGAGCTGAGCAGACACGAACCATGCAATCAGCATGCAATAGGTATGGAGCTCAGCAGTGACGAATCATGCTGCTCAACTGGCAATACTCAAGCAGGTTACCAGGCAGGAATCATGCAACTCAGCTGGC
>NW_011425525.1:0-506 GCF_000754665.1 Bison bison bison
TCCTCAGCAGAATCTTAAGTATATAAAAAATGACTGAAATGCTCTAAATATGATTTTAGGTATTGTATGTCTATATAGGATTATACGAGAATGAAGAAACTAAGGACACTTATTAGATGCTTCACATGGACAATCCATAGGGAATAGAGGCTGATATCTGTGGAAGAAGGAAAGCTCATCAAGTAAAACAAGAAAAGGAAAAAAATTAAGATTTAATCTCCCCAAAAAATGTGTAATAACTCAGGACTTCACAAACCAGTACCAGAGCTCACCTTTGAGTGGGCATGAGGGTGTAATTAATCAGGGGAAAAATGCTCCTTTTAATGTGAAAATTCCTTTTTTGTTTTCACAAGTTCTTATAATTAGTAATTTAAAGGAAATAGATGTTTAAAAAGAAATAGAAGACCAAACAAATTAGAAAATATGAATATAGACAAGTCTTTAGTTTGCTGAATAGATGAAGATAAATAATCCCACAAATTTCAGTAGTCTTAAAGTAAAAAATT
>NW_011425526.1:0-525 GCF_000754665.1 Bison bison bison
CTATTTATTCAGAGTTCATGTGCAAATCATTTTTGTATCTGCCTCTGACACGTGTGCATGCACACACATAAACAGGAAACAGTTCAGTTCAGTTCAGTCGCACAGCCGTGTCCAACTCTTTGCGACCCCATGAATTGCAGCATGCGAGGCCTCCCTGTCCATCACCAACTCCCGGAGTTCACTGAGACTCATGTCCATCGAGTCAGTGATGCCATCCAGCCATCTCATCCTCTGGCGTCCCCTTCTCCTCCTGCCCGCAATCCCTCCCAGCATCAGAGTCTTTTCCAATGAGTCAACTCTTCGCATGAGATGGCCAAAGTACTGGAGTTTCAGCTTCAGCATCATTCCCTCCAAAGAAATCCGAGGGCTGATCTCCTTCAGAATGGACTGGTTGGATCTCCTTGCAGTCCAAGGAACTCTCAAGAATGTTCTTCAACACCACAGTTCAAAAACATCAATTCTTCAGCACTCAGCTTTCTTCACAGTCCAACTCTCACATCCATACATGACTACTGGAAAAACCAT
>NW_011425527.1:0-614 GCF_000754665.1 Bison bison bison
GGCTTCCTCCTTGTGTTTCTGTATTAACCTTTTCTACCTGATCCAGGGCATTGTAGGGAAGCAAAATTTGTCACCCCAAAATGTGTCTCTTTGGCAAGAGAATGATTTTAGGCAGAATATTTTTAAGAAACAAAAGACTCAAAGCCTTTCTTTTGACCGCCTCCTTAAATGTTGAATAGTTTAGATAAAGGGGCTGGCCCAGGAAGACAGCTACTATGAGAGATATTGAGAAAAAATGTGGGCCAGGTGTGGTCAGGGGAACTGCAAATATTTACAGAGAGTTCCAAACACTTGCTTTTCCATCTCCATGTGAATCACCTTCCTCCACATTCTAGTCCCAAACCAATACCCACAGCATCCTCCTCTGTCTCTAGCTGAAGATGGCATTTAAGGTGAGGGTTTCAACCATTCTGGTGAGTTACTCACATTTTCTGGTTCTCACCCATGTATACAGAAGTATACATGTTGTTAACCTTTTGTTTGCTTTTCTCCTGTTAATCTGTCTCATGTTAAGTCGCTTCTTAACCAGCCAGATGAACCTAGAAGGATAGTTTTTGTCCTCCCCCACAGGACACACCTGAGTACAGGGAGCTATGCTCATTTACAACTGGCAG
>NW_011425528.1:0-588 GCF_000754665.1 Bison bison bison
ACAGGGTGGAGCTCGAAGAGGTGTCCTGGCATCGGGTCTTAGTCAAGAGGGGACCGGGGAAAATCGGGGGCCTTCGGAATGTGGAACCACCCACGAGGCCACGTCTGGAATGTCGTCGTGAGACCGGCCTCATCCTGAGGTGCGACCGGAAGGTCGGGAACCCCTTCCAGACAAAGCAGAGGAGTCGCCCCTCCTGTCCAGATCAGGAGGGTAGAAGAGGCTCAGAGGAAGTGGTGCCGGAAAACTTCGGTGTTCCTCTCGAGGGAGACCGGGATGTCGGGGCACTTTGTGGTTTGCATCAAGGGTGCCCAGTACCATTTCGACCTCCAATACCTAACGTGGACTTCTCCTGAGACACTGTAGCGGGAAAGGGCTTCATCTTGCGATGACGGGGGAACCTCGTGGATTTTCTCGAGTTGTGGCGGGATTCTCGAGTTACGACGGGGAATGCAGGATGCCTCTTGTGTTGGCCCAGGGAAGTCCAATCTTCCATTCGAGTTGCGAAGGAAAGCTGGGGATTGCTCTCGAGTGACTGCAGGGCCAATAGACCTCATATAGGCTTCTGTCCAGAAGCCAATGTTCCTCTCC
>NW_011425529.1:0-522 GCF_000754665.1 Bison bison bison
TTCCCTGGGCCAACACAAGAGGCATCCCGAATTCCCCGTCGGAACTCGAGAATCCCGCCGCAACTCGAGAAAAACCACGTGGTTCCCCCGTCATCGCAAGATGAAGCCCTGTCCCGCTACAGCGTCTCAGGAGAAGTCCCACGTTAGGAATTGGAGGTCGAAACGGTACTTGGCACCCTTGATGCGCCCCCACAAAGTTCCCCGGCATCCCGGTCTCCCTGGAGAGGCACACCGAGGTTTTCCGGCACCACTTCCTCTGAGCCCCTTCTACCCTCCTGATCTCGACAGGAGGGTCGACTCCCCTGCTTTGTCTGGAAGGGGTTCCCGACCTTCCGGTCGCACCTCAGGATGAGGCCGGTCTCACGACGACATTCCAGACGTGGCCTCGCGGGTGCTTCCACATTGCGAAGCACCCCGATTTCCCGGTCCCTCTAGATAACGAACCCGATCGCCCGGACACCTCTCCGAACTCCACCCTGTCGAATGAAGTCAACACGAAGGGCAGTGACTCGCCGTGCATCG
>NW_011425530.1:0-593 GCF_000754665.1 Bison bison bison
TGCGATGACGGGGGAACCACGTGGTTTTTCTCGAGTTGCGGCGGGATTCTCGAGTTACGACGGGGAATTCGGGATGCCTCTTGTGTTGGCCCAGGGAAGTCCAATCTTCCATTCGAGTTGCTAAGGAAAGCTGGGTATTGCTCTCAAGGGACTGCAGGGCCAATAGACCTCATCTAGGCTTGTGTCCAGAAGCCAATGTTCCTCTCCAGGGGCGACCGGGATCTCGGGGTTGCATTCCAGACGCACCCGGGGAGACAGGCATTCATCTCGAGTGGAAGCAAAGAACCCCGCTCTGCACTCGAGTCGCGACGGGTCTCTCTTGGAGCTCACTGGGTGGACTAAAGGGAGTCAAGCCTCCTGAGGCGTTTGGAGAGAGGTCGCGAGGCTGGCCTCTAGGCCATGCAGGAGACGAAGGCCCTCATCTCGCGATGACGGGGGAGTCTCGGGGTGTTCTCGAGCGGCGGCCCCAGGGTGCGGTTTCTCACGAGGTACGACGGCGAGGTCAGTGAGCCTCTCGTGGGGCGCCAGGAAAGTCGGGTCTCCATAGCGAGTGGCGAGGGGGAGCGCGTCAATGCTCTCGAGTCATGGTAGGG
>NW_011425531.1:0-545 GCF_000754665.1 Bison bison bison
GTCTGCTCAGCTCTTTGAGTATTGCCTCCTGAGGTCCCTGTTCGGTCGCCACCTGCCGGGGACCAGCCCCAACTGATCCAGGGTATTCGAAGGAGAGATGGCCTAGGCGACTATTTATATGCTAATCAGAGATGTCAAGAATAATGGTATGAGGAGAGCTCAGTAGGAAAATTCGGTGGAGAAAAGAGACTGAGTAGCTTGGTTTACGCGGAAGACCAATCAAACTTCAAGACAAGAAGTTTGCACCACTTACGTAGGCCGCAGGCGCCCTCTCGAATAGCGAAAAGGTGCCTCACCCTAGACACCTTCTCGAGTGGGTCTTAGCAGCCCAGGCATAATTAGTAAGCGTGGTAGGGTTCCGCGCTCCAGATGGAGACTCAGTTGGAAGTTAAAGGGAAGAATGACAAGAAAATTTATGAATTGGAGCTGTAAGTTGACTCTTTGACAGTAGAGAGCGAGATGGTGGTGGGGGACAGCCCCCAGTGAAATCAGAGGTGAGAGCACAAAGCAATACAGTAGGCAGACTCCGTTTTTTTGGGGGGGAG
>NW_011425532.1:0-557 GCF_000754665.1 Bison bison bison
TCGCGCATGCGCGTGTGCGCGCGCACGCACAGATAGATGTGCCAAACGGGGCATCTATCTTGTTCACTTATACCGTGGTGGATCTATGCCTGGGAGTCGGACTGCTGAACCATAGGCTACTTCCACTTTAGTTCCTCCGGGAACTCCATATCTTTTCCATACCGGCTCTCCCCACGCCCATTCCTACTCACCGTGGAGGAGAGTTCCCTTTGCTCCACATCTTCTCCAGCACTGGTTATTGACAGACATCGCAGTGAGGCCCAATCGGACTCATGTGAAGTGGTCCCTCCTTGGAGTTTGGAGTTGAGCCTCTCCAATCATTAGTGATGCGGAGCAAGATGACCTTTTGGAAATGCAGATGCAATGCTGTCACCTCCCTGCTCCAACGGCTCTCGTATTTTCCCAGCATATTGAAGATACGACCACTTCCCTTCAGGCTTGCTCCTCACGTTCTTCTCTGATGTCTTTTGCCTGGAATGCCCTCTGCACTCTTTGGCTTCCATCCCATAGGGCATTTTTCGTTTCTTGAATGTCCTAAGTTTCCCTGGTCACATAGC
>NW_011425533.1:0-584 GCF_000754665.1 Bison bison bison
CGGGATGTCGGGGAACTTTGTGGGTCGCATCAAGGGTGCCAAGTACCGTTTCGACCTCCAATACCTAACGTGGGACTTCTCCTGAGACACTGTAGCAGGAAAGGGCTTCATCTTGCGATGACGGGGGAACCACGTGGATTTTTCTCGAGTTGCGGCAGGATTCTCGAGTTACGACGGGGAATTCAGGATGCCTCTTGTGTTGGCCCAGGGAAGTCCAATCTTCCATTCGAGTTGCCAAGGAAAGCTGGGGATTGCTCTCGAGTGACTGCAGGGCCAATAGACCTCATCTAGGCTTGTGTCCAGAAGCCAATGTTCCACTCCAGGGGGAGACAAGGATCTCGGGGTTGCATTCCAGACACACCCGGGGAGACAGGTATTCATCTCGAGTGGAAGCAAAGAACCCCGTTCTGCTCTCGCGTCGCGACGGGTATCTCTTGGAGCTCACTGGGTGACTAAAGGGAGTCAAGCCTTCTGAGGCGTTTGGAGAGAGGTCGCGATATTTGTCTCTAGGCCATGCAGGAGACGAAGGCCTCATCTCGCGATGACGGGGGAGTCGTCGGGGTTGTTCGTCGAGCGGCGGCCCC
>NW_011425534.1:0-632 GCF_000754665.1 Bison bison bison
GAGCTGTATTTGGAACCTGGGGTTTTTTCCGGACGATGCACGGGCGAGTCACTGCCCCTTCGTGTTGACTTCATTCACAGGGTGGATTCGGAGAGGTGTCCGGGCATCGGGTTCGTATCAAGAGGGGACCGGGAAATCGGGGTGCTTCGCAACGTGGAAGCACCCACGAGGCCACGTCTGGAATGTCGTCGTGAGACGGGCCTCATCCTGCGATGCCACCGGAGGTTCGGGAACCCCTTCCAGACAAAGCAGGAGAGTCGACCTTCCTGTGGAGATCAGGAGGGTAGAAGGGGCTCAGAGGAAGTGGTGCCGGAAAACCTCGGTGTTCCTCTCCAGGGAGACCGGGATGCCGGGGAACTTGGTGGGGGCGCATCAAGGGTGCCAAGTACCGCTTCGACCTCCAGTTCCTCAGTGGGACATCTCCTGAGACGCTGTAGCGGGAAAGGGCTTCATCTTGCGATGACGGGGGAACCACGTGGTTTTTCTCGAGTTGCGGCGGGGAATTCAGGATGCCTCTTGTGTTGGCCCAGGGAAGTCCAATCTTCCATTCGAGTTGCGAGGGAAAGCTGGGGATTGCCCTCGAGTGACTGCAGGGCCAATAGACCTCATCTAGGCTTGTGTCCAGAAGCCAA
>NW_011425535.1:0-613 GCF_000754665.1 Bison bison bison
GAGCGGTATTTGGAACCTGGGGGTCTTCTCCGGACGATGCACGGGCGAGTCACTGCCCCTTCGTGTTGACTTCATTCACAGGGTGGAGTTCGGAGAGGTGTCTGGGCATCGGGTTCTTACCAAGAGGGGACCGGAAATCGGGGTGCTTCGCAATGTGGAAGCACCCACGAGGCCACGTCTGGAATGTCGTCGTGAGACCGGCCTCATCCTGAGGTGCGACCGGAAGGTCGGGAACCCCTTCAGACAAAGCAGGGGAGTCGACCCTCCTGTGGAGATCAGGAGGGTCGAAGGGGCTCAGAGGAAGTGGTGCCGGAAAACCTCGGTGTTCCTCTCCAGGGAGACCGGGATGCGTGGGGAACTTTGTGGGGGCGCATCGAAGGGTGCCAAGTACCGTTTCGACCTCCAATTCCTAACGTGGGACTTCTCCTGAGACGCTGTAGCGGGAAAGGGCTTCATCTTGCGATGACGGGGGAACCACGTGGTTTTTCTCGAGTTGCGGCGGGATTCTCGAGTTACGACGGGGAATTCGGGATGCCTCTTGTGTTGGCCCAGGGAGTCCAATCTTCCATTCGAGTTGCGAAGGAAGCTGGGGATTGCTCGTCGAGTGACTGCA
>NW_011425536.1:0-595 GCF_000754665.1 Bison bison bison
CTCAATGGGCATGACTTTGAGTAAACTCTGGGAGTTTGTGATGGACAGGGAGGCCTGCATGCTGCAGTCCATGGGGTCACAAAGAGTCAGACGTGACTGAGTGACTGAACTGAACTGGACATATACTACATAAAATAAATACATTAGTGAAATTATTTTCACTTCCTTTCCATTTCCTCTTTTGTGACTATGCTGCCCTACATTTTTTTCCATTTTCTAATATTTTTTCTTGCATTGATACACTTGTTTATTTCTTTTTCTAATCATGAGTGCTCCTATAACTCTTTTATAATTTCTTCTGTGGATGAAGTACTTTTAAGCACAAACGAATCCCTTTGTATTCAGCAGTCTGAAAATTATCAGAATAATAATTTCTCTGCTCCAAAACAATTGCATTATTTCTAAACAAATTGAAATAATTTTTTTTCCTCTGAGCATTATTTGCATTGTTTTCCCAATTTCGGAAAGATTGCTAGAGGGTTCATAAGATTAGAACCTTCCAGGTCACTTTACAGAGGGACTGGTGCCAGTTTCATTGGGTTTGACTACTGGGGGTTCAAGAATACTGGAAATAGAGGAATTTCACAATAGCCCC
>NW_011425537.1:0-761 GCF_000754665.1 Bison bison bison
AGGGGACCGGGAAATCGGGGTGCTTCGCAATGTGGAAGCACCCGCGAGGCCACGTCTGGAATGTCGTCGTGAGACCGGCCTCATCCTGAGGTGCGACCGGAAGGTCGGGAACCCCTTCCAGACAAAGCAGGGGAGTCGACCCTCCTGTCGAGATCAGGAGGGTAGAAGGGGCTCAGAGGAAGTGGTGCCGGAAAACCTCGGTGTGCCTCTCCAGGGAGACCGGGATGCCGGGGAACTTTGTGGGGGCGCATCAAGGGTGCCAAGTACCGTTTCGACCTCCAATTCCTAACGTGGGACTTCTCCTGAGACGCTGTAGCGGGACAGGGCTTCATCTTGCGATGACGGGGGAACCACGTGGTTTTTCCGAGTTGCGGCGGGATTCTCGAGTTACGACGGGGAATTCGGGATGCCTCTGTGTTGGGCCAGGGAGTCCAATCTTCCATTCGAGTTGCGAAGGCAAGCTGGGGATTGCTCTCGAGTGACTGCAGGGCCAATAGACCTCATCTAGGCTTGTGTCCAGAAGCCAATGTTCCTCTCCAGGGGCGACAGGGATCTCGGGGTTGCATTCCAGACACACCTGGGGAGACAGGCATTCATCTCGAGTGGAAGCAAAGAACCCCATCTGCTCTCGAGTCGCGACGTGTATCTCTTGGAGCTCACTGGGTGGACTAAAGGGAGTCAAGCCTCCTGAGGCGTTTGGAGAGAAGTCGCGAGATTGGTCTCTGGCCCATGTAGGAGACGAAGGCCCTCATCTCGGGATG
>NW_011425538.1:0-532 GCF_000754665.1 Bison bison bison
CTGCACAAGTCGAGGGAACCCAGGGTTTCCTGCCTCAACCCGAGAAAGACCTCGAGAGACCTTCTTCAACACGTCTCGAGGCCAGATTCCCCTACCATGGCTCGGGAGCAATGACGCGCTCCCCCTCGCCACTCGCATGGAGACCCGACTTCCCTGGCGCCCCACGAGAGGCTCACTGACCTCGCCGTCGTACCTCGTGAGAAACTGCACACTGGGGCCGCCGCTCGAGAACAACCCCGAGATTCCCCCGTCATCGAGAGATGAGGGCCTTCGTCTCCTGCATGGCCTAGAGACCAATCTCGCGACCTCTCTCCAAACGCCTCAGGAGGCTTGACACCCTTGGGTCCACCCAGTGAGCTCCAAGAGATACCCGTGCGATTCGAGAGCAGAGCGGGTTTTTTGCTTCCACTCGAGATGAATGCCTGTCTCCCCGGGTGCGTCTGGAATGCAACCCCGAGATCCCTGTCGCCGCTGGAGAGGAACATGGCTTCTGGACACAAGCCTAGATGAGGTCTATTGGCCCTGCAGTCAC
>NW_011425539.1:0-577 GCF_000754665.1 Bison bison bison
GTCTACAGGAAAAACAATTCAGCATAATAATAGTCAAAGTCTTGGAAATAAATGGAGCTACAGATAAATAGACTTTAGACATGTATTGAGAAGACCAAAGGGGTGTTTTAAAAGGACCTAGAAGAAGTAATGAATAGTCAATCAATAATGAACAATGCAATAACTGAGATAGAAATCACTCTGTACAACAAAAAACAGTAGAGTAACTGAAGCAGAAGAAGGACTAAGTGAGCTGGAAGATAGAATGTTGAAAATAGTGAAGCAGAACAGGAAAAAAAAATAGAGAAATGAAGACAGCCTCAGAGACTTCTGGGACAATGTTAAATGCCCCACATTTAAATCATAGGTTTCTTGGAGAAAGAAGACAAAAGGAAGGGCATGAGAAAATATTTGAGGAGAAAATAGCTAAAAAACTTCCCTGAAATAGGAAAGGGAATAGACATCTAAGATGAAAAACCCCAGAGTGTTCCACAGGGATAAATCCAAGACAAAACATATCAAAATACACATTAATCAAAATAAAAACAACAAATAAAATACACAATAGAACAAATATTACAAGGAAACAAAGGAATAA
>NW_011425540.1:0-527 GCF_000754665.1 Bison bison bison
AAAAAGAATCTGCTTGCCAAACAGAAGACCTGGGTTCAATTTGGGCTGGGAAGATCCCTTGGAGAAGGAAATGGCAACCCACTCCGGTAATCTTAGCGGGAAAATCCTGTGGACAGAGGAGCCTGGTGGGCTACAGTCCATGGGGTCACAAATGAGTCAGAAATGACTGAGCAACTAAAGAACAAGAACAATAACACAAAAGGATTTCTTCCAGCTGTGCAGCTGCCCACTGATGGCTCGCCACCACGGGGACGTGCTGGTGTGAGTGACACAGATGAAGCCCAGAGAAGCACAGATGTCTGCGTGAGGGCTGGCATGCTTCATCCCGTCATTCCACAGCAACCTGTGAAAAACAGACTCTTTTCACCCCACCCTGTAATACGCCACCAAACTAAGGTCTGGCAAAGGAAAGTTATCTGCCTTCAAAGCCTGTGCTCTTAGCCAGTCTGGGCTGATGGGGACCTAAATATAGATCGGATTTAGTCCTTGACCTCAAACAGCTTATATTCTATGTTCAGGATAGACAT
>NW_011425541.1:0-520 GCF_000754665.1 Bison bison bison
AGAAAGAGAAAGACAAAAATATTATATGATATCACTTTTATGTGGAATCTAAAATATGGCATAAATGAACCTACCTACAAAACAGAAACAGTTCATTAGACATAAACAACACACTTGTCATTGCCAAGGGTGGGCAGGGTGGTGGTAAGCAAGACAGACGGGCTGGGAGTTTGAGGCTGGTAAATTCAAACTATTATATTTGGAATGGATAAACAACAAGATCCTAATGCATAGCACAGGGAACTATACTGAATATCCTGTGGTAAGCCATAATGGAAAAGAATATTAAAAAAAGAATTCATATATGTGTATAACTGAGTCACTGTGCTGTACAGCAGATGCTGGCACAATTACAGCATTGTAAATCCACTATTCTTCAACTTAAAAAATTTCAAATAAAGTATAATGGGCTCATCAATAAAAGGTTTTCAAGCAAAAGCATCTACTACATTAGGATGACATGATGTGGGATAAATGGAATAAAACTTTTAAGTTTCAGAGAAAAGAATGTAAATATTCT
>NW_011425542.1:0-718 GCF_000754665.1 Bison bison bison
AAGGTAAACTTCCAAACTCATTCTATGAGGCCACCATCACCCTAATACCAAAACCTGACAAAGATCCCACAAAAAAAGAAAACTACAGGCCAATATCACTGATGAACATAGATATAAAAATCCTTAACAAAATTCTAGCAATCAGAATCCAACAACACATTAAAAAGATCATACACCATGACCAAGTGGGCTTTATTCCAGGGATGCAAGGATTCTTCAATATCCACAAATCAATCAATGTAATATACCACATTAACAAATTGAAAAATAAAAACCATATGATTATCTCAATAGATGCAGAGAAAGCCTTTGACAAAATTCAACACCCATTTATGATAAAAAACTCTCCAGGAAGCAGGAATAGAAGGAACATACCTCAACATAATAAAAGCTATATATGACAAACCCACAGCAAACATTATCCTCAATGGTGAAAAATTGAAAGCATTTCCTCTAAAGTCAGGAACAAGACAAGGGTGCCCACTTTCACCATTACTATTCAACATAGTTTTGGAAGTTTTGGCTACAGCAATCAGAGCAGAAAAAGAAATAAAAGGAATCCAAATTGGAAAAGAAGAAGTAAAACTCTCACTGTTTGCAGATGACATGATCCTCTACATAGAAAACCCTGAAGACTCCACCAGAAAATTACTAGAACTAATCAATGATTATAGTCAAGTTGCAGGATATAAAATCAACACACAGAAATCCCTTGCAT
>NW_011425543.1:0-665 GCF_000754665.1 Bison bison bison
CGGCCAGGCGCTTGCTGGTCTGGTGTTGGCGGTGTTCGGGGGGTGGGGGGGTGGGGGCGGGCCGGCGTCAGCAGGCTGGAGTCCGGTCGCGGGTCGTGCGGCTCAAGTACAGCATGCCCCGCGACGAGAGGTGCGGCCCGTTGGCCCGACCTGCAGGGCAGAGCGAAAGGGAGGCGAAGCGCAAGGCTCTTAGGGCGCCCCGAGCCAACCGCCACCGTCTCAGGCCGTATCAGCCTGAAGGCGCCCGATCTCGTCTGATCTCGGAAGCTAAGCAGGGTCGGGCCTGGTTAGTATCTTGGGATGGGGAGACCACCTGGGAATCCCGGGTGCTCGAGGCTTTTTGCCTACCAGAAGAGGTCCTTTAGCCCCCGCCGCGCGTCCCGATTCTTGGATCCCCCCCGCACGCCCCAGCCCCTCCCGGGCCGCGGGGAGCGGGTGGCCCGGGCCCCGACTCCCGCTGCAGACCTGGGTTGCCTCCGCGCGGCCCGCGAGCCCCTCCGCATTCGCATTCGGCTTCCAGGACACCCGGACGACCGGGCAGTCCCGTCTCCACCTGGGGCTCCTTTGGCTTGCCTCAGGCAATCCCGGGGCTTGCACCGACTCCAGACAGAGCCCCGGCCCCCGCCCACCCCCTGCCTCGAGGCGATCGCGCATGCGCATGTGCG
>NW_011425544.1:0-518 GCF_000754665.1 Bison bison bison
GATTAATCCTTTGTTATTCACACCATTTGCAAATGTTTCCTCCAATTCCATAGATTGTTTTTCATTTTGTTTCTGATTTCCCTTGCTGTGGAAAAGCTTATGAGTTTGATTATGTTCCTTTTCTTTTTTTGCTTTTATATCTATTGCCTTGGGAGACTGATCTATGAAAATATTGCTGTGATTTATGTCAGAGAATGTTTTGCTATATTCTCTTCTAGTTCTATCGTGTCATGTCTTATATTTAAAAATTTAGCCATTTTTAGTTACTTTGTGTATGGTGTGAGGGTGTACACTAACTTCATCAATTTACATGTGACTTTCCAGCTTTCCCAACACCATTTGTGGATAAGACTATCTTTTCTCCATTGTGTATTCTTGCCTCATTTGTTGAAGATTAATAGACCATAGATATGTGGGTTATTTCTATTCCATTGATCCACATGTCTGTTTTTGTGTCCAATACCATTCTGTTCTGATTACCATAGTTTTGTAGTCATTGTCTGAAGTCTGTGAAGGTT
>NW_011425545.1:0-633 GCF_000754665.1 Bison bison bison
GAGCATGCACTGATCATATGCCCGGAGCCGGTGAGGCATTCCACTCTGAACAAAGGTCATGAGGAAGGATGCTCGGCATACGCAAATTCGGGATATAGCCTCAGGAGTCCACCCGGATATTCTCGAGCATCTGCCCCACAAAAAAACCAGAGTCTGCCTACTGTATTGCTTTGTGCTCTCACCTCTGATTTCACTGGGGGCTGTCCCCCACCACCATCTCGCTCTCTCTGTCAAAGAGTTAACTTACAGCTCCAATCCATAAAGTTCCTTGTCATTCTTCCCTTTAACTTCCAGCTGAGTCTCCATCTGGAGCTCGGAACCCACCACGCTTACTAATTATGCCTGGGCTGCTAAGACCCACTAGAGAAGGTGTCTAGGGTGAGGCACCTTCTGCTATTCGAGCGGGCGCCTGCGGCCTACGTAAGTGGTGCAAACTTCTTGTCTTGAAGTTTTATGGTCTTCCGCTTAAACCAAGCTACTCAGTCTCTTTTCTCCACCGAATTTTCCTACTGAGCTATCCTCATACTATTATTCTTGATATGTCTGATTAGGTTATAAATAGTCGCCTAGGCCATCTCTACTTCGAACACTCTGGATCAGCTGTGGCTGGTCCCTGGCAGGTGACGCCCGAAC
>NW_011425546.1:0-544 GCF_000754665.1 Bison bison bison
GAGCCCTGAGTGTCTGCAGAGCAGCGGGCGGCCTGTTGCTATTGGAGCCAGGAGGGCAGTGCCCTCCCGGGGGCCCTTTTGCTGTGAAATTGCCGATCTTCCAAATGGACAGGCTTTGGCTCGTCTGACAGAGTGAGCTCTCTTTTCTTCTAACAGCACCCTTCTTCCCCGTGTGTTTCAGCCGACCCCACTTGGGCAGCGCCCCGGACCTCAGGTTCCCTGTGGCGGACCGGCCGGCAGACTCCTTGGGCAATGGGGCGGTGCTGCGGTGCCCCCAGAAAGGCCGGCTGGCAGCGCTGCATGATGAGCCATCCGAGGCAAGGACCCCGCCACCCCCTTCCATCCCTGGTTGGCACCTTGTGAGGCACCTGCCCCCTACACTGTGGTCCTGAGGTGGGTTTGGAACAAAGCGCTGATAGATTGCTTTACGTCTCCCCATTTTCCTTTTCTGGCTAAGGTTTACTTTGAAGGCATGCTTTTTTTCCTAACCAATTTTGATTTATTGTGGTCCTACTGTGAGCTCCAGCATGGTACTAATTAGCAC
>NW_011425547.1:0-635 GCF_000754665.1 Bison bison bison
CCAGGAGATGTTCCTGACCTGGGGATAGAACCCAGGTCTCCCGCATTGCAGGTGAAATCTTTACCATCTGAGTCACCAGGGGTGCTAGTGGAAAAGACCCCGCTGCCAGTTCAGGAGACCCAAGAGACATGGGTTCGATCCCTGGGTCTGGAGAAGGAAATGGCAACCGACTCCAGTATTCTTGCCTGGAGAATCCCATTGATAGAGGAGCCTGGCGGGCTACAGTCCAAGGGGTCTCAAAGAGCTGAACATGACCAAGTGACTTAGCACAAATGCTCAGGCTCTCCTGGCAGTGACCACTGTGTTCTAACAGCTTCTCTGTCTCTCTTCAAGTTATAAACTCATTAAAGACTGAGGCTAGTTTTTTTTCCCCTCTACCTATAATCTCAGAGCCTAGCAGAGATTCTGGTGCACAGTAGGTGTGCAATGAAGTTTTATGATTTAATGACTATCAGTATCAACATATCAAGTGTCATCTATTTCATATGACTACATGGGATGTTATGGACTGAATGTTGGTCCCTCCAAACTCATATGTTGAAGTCTTAACCCCCAGAGCGGCTGTATTTGGACGTGGATCCTTTAGGAATGCATGAGTGTGTGCTAAGTCGCTCAGTCGTCTCCAACTCTCTGTG
>NW_011425548.1:0-648 GCF_000754665.1 Bison bison bison
TGGAGAAGACTCTTGAGAGTGAGTCCCTTGGACTGCAAGGAGGTCCAACCAGTCCATTCTAAAGGAGATCGGTCCTGGGTGTTCATTGGAAGGACTGATGCTAAAGCTGAAACTCCAGCACTTTGGCCACCTCAAGTGAAGAGTTGACACATTGGAAAAGACTCATGCTGGGAGGAATTGGGGGAAGGAGGAGAAGGGGAGGACAGAGGATGAGATGGCTGGATGGCATCACCAACTCAATGGACATGAGGTTGGGTGAACTCCAAGAGTTGGTGATGGGCAGGGGGTCCTGGCATGCTGCGATTCATGGGGTCACAAAGAGTCAGACATGACTGAGCAACTGAACTGAACTGACACAATATCCTTTCTGTGTTGGTGCTTGTATTTAAAGACTGTAAATCTCATCAGCTTTTGCACAGTTAATGTCTCTATTAGACTCGTTAAAAAAGTATCTTCTATGGTTAATGTAAAGACTGCACCTGCTATTATGCTAGCTTTCATTCTTACATATTTTCACAGGGAACTTGCTTTAATGAATTTATTGTGAGAAGTTTTAAATCAAATTCTGTGTCAGGATTTTACATTAATGTCCAAAAGGTGGTTAGATTTGTTCAGTGTTAAAATAGATATTATGGTAACTTCCTCATC
>NW_011425549.1:0-575 GCF_000754665.1 Bison bison bison
GGGGCGTAGCTGTGTGTGTCTTCGTGGCCGTGCAAGCTGTTACTCTCTCTGTGGAGAGAGGGGGTCGCTCTACGGTCGTGTGTCTGGGCTTCTCGTGGCTAGTGGTTCCTCTTGGGGGGCAGGGGTCGCCGGGGCACGTGGGCTTCAGTGGCTGCTGGGTGTGGGCTCAACACTCGCAGCGGCCAGGATCTAGAGCACAGACTCCATCACCGAGGCGTATGGGTAGCGTTGGGGCTCGTTCCCAACCGGGGGGGGCGAAACCCACGTCTCCTGCATGGGCACGGGATCGTTGACCACGGGCCCCCGGGGAAGCCCCAGTCCCGAACTCAAGACGGATCTCTCGACGTCACCGCTTTTTCTTGGAGAGGTTCGAAACGATCGGGCCAGGGAGAAGGACACAACCTGGACGTCCTTTCGATGGGATCCCTGAGTCCAGGAGGAGCCGTGCAGACGCCGATAAGGGAGGAAGGGGATGATTTTGCCTTTTTGTAAGGTGAGGATTGGACTCGCAGTCCACACTCCTGTTCCCACCGCTCCCCTCCGGGAACTGGAGTTCGAATCTAGGTGGGCCTCTG
>NW_011425550.1:0-509 GCF_000754665.1 Bison bison bison
GTCAAGCCTCCTGAGGCGTTTGGAGAGAGGTCGCGAGATTGGCCTCTAGGCCATGCAGGAGACGAAGGCCCTCATCTCCGCGATGACGGGGGAGTCTCGGGGTGGTTCTCGAGCAGCGGCCCCAGGGTGCGGTTTCTCACGAGGTTCGACGGCGAGGTCAGTGAGCCTCTCGTGGGGCGCCAGGGAAGTCGGGTCTCCATGCGAGTGGCGAGGGGGAGCGCGTCATTGCTCTCGAGTCATGGGAGGGGAATCTGGCCTCGAGACGTGTTGAAGAAGGACTCTCGAGATCTTTCTCTGGTGGAGGCAGGAAACCCTGGCTTCCCTCGACTTGTGCAGGTGACCTCAGGGGGCTTCTCATGGTGGCTCTGAGAAGTAAGGGAAACTGGAGGTGGGAGGGGCCTCTCGGGACTCCGACGGGGTTTGGTGAATTGGAAGAGGGCCTCTTCTCCAGCTGAGGCAGGAAACTCAGGGTTCCTCTGATTTCAGACTCCGATCGCAGGGTCCCTGCA
>NW_011425551.1:0-575 GCF_000754665.1 Bison bison bison
AACAAAATACTTAGGAATATATCTACCTAAAGACACTAAAGACCTATACATAGAAAACTATAAAACACTGATGAAAGACATCAAAGAGGACACTAATAGATGGAGAAATATACCATGTGCATGGATTGGAAGAATAAATATAGTGAAAATGAGTATACTACCCAAGGCAATTTATAGATTCAATGCAATCCCCTATCAAGCTACCAACTGTATTCTTCACAGAGCTAGAACAAATAATCTCACAATTTGATGGAAATCCAAAAACCTCGAATAGCCAAAGCGATCTGGAGAAAGAAGAATGGAACTGGAGGAATCAACCTACCTGACTTCAGGCCCTACTACAAAGCTACAGTTATCAAGACAGTATGGTACTGGCACAAAGACAGAAATATATATCAATGGAACAAAATAGAAAGCCCAGAGATAAATCCATGCATATATGGACACCTTATCTTTGACAAAGGAGGCAAGAATATACAATGGATTAAAGACAACCTCTTTAACAAGTGGTGCTGGGAAATCTGGTCAACCACTTGTAAAAGAAGGAAACTAGAACACTTTCTAACACCATACAC
>NW_011425552.1:0-694 GCF_000754665.1 Bison bison bison
TGGGCAAGGCAGCCGTCTGCAAGCCAGAGAGAGAGGCCTCAAAAGAAACCAACCCTGCCCACATCTTAATCTTGGACTTCCCAGCCTCCAGAAAATAAATGTCTGTTGTTTTTAAGCCACTCATCAATTGTGGTGGTAGCTTAGTCACTCAGTCGTGTCCAACTCTTTGTGAACCTGTGGGCTGTAGCCCACCAGGCTCCTCTGTCCATGGGATTTCCCAGGCAAGAATACTGGAGTGGGTTTCCATTTCCTTCTCCAGGGCATCTTCCTAACCCAGGGATCAAACCCAAGTCTCCTGCATTGCATGCTGTTTCTTTACCTCTGAGACATCAGGGAAGCCCACTTATCAATGGTACTTTTGTTACAGCAGCCTAAACGGCTAAGGTTTGCTACAGCAGCCCCAGCAAACTATGACACCATGGTCAATCGTCCCATCACTAAACCACTTGTGGAGCCCTGGGGATGTGCTGGTTATATCCTTCTCGGACCTGGTCTCACACAGCCAACCTCACCAAGGACACTTATCATATGTCCCTTTATCCACTCCACGGTATCTATCATCACATTCCTAAGTTTATAAATATGTCAACGTTTGTGTTGTGAATACCTGTTCCTGAAATACTGCAGGACTTACTTTCACAGTAAGGTTCCTAAGCTGTTTCTAAGCGAGGAGCCAAGTGACATCCAAGTCTCT
>NW_011425553.1:0-661 GCF_000754665.1 Bison bison bison
GTATGAGGTTTTCAAGGGTTTCGTTTCGGCGGGACACCCGCCCCTGGCGCGGCACATCCCACCCACCCCCGCCTCCCTCCCCGGAGGTGGGAGTTGGGGCAGGGGGTTGCCTCTGGCCGGCCAAGTCAGACAGAAAACAGCAGAACGGAGGGGTCGGGAAAGGGTCCACACGACGGGGCGTCCGGCGCCAAGCCGCCAGGGCGGGCTCGGACAACCCCACAGGCGCCCGGGGGGCCCCCAACCCTCCCCCAGGGACGCGGGGCAGCGCGCGCACGCGCCGCCGCACACGGCCACGGCCCACACGACGGCCGTCGGGTAGCCCCCTCCCGACGGCCGCGGCGGCAGTGACCGTGGCGCGCCACGCCGCGCGCCACCCCGTCCCCTCGGGGGACGCGGGGTCTGGGGGGGAGACGGGAGGCAGCTCCCGGACTACTCCCCGCGGGCCCGACCGCCCCGAACCCCAAGGCGGACGGGCGACACCCCCCCCCAGGGGTCCTTTAAACCTCCGCGCCGGGACGCGCTAGGTACCTGGAAAGGGTGAGGCGGGCGAGGGGGCACGGGCACGCCCACGGGCCAACGCCCCGACGTCGACCCCAACCGCCGCGTCCCCCACGGGCCCGCGGCCGCACGCGGGCCTCGGCGCCGCCGGCCCGTGACCGCA
>NW_011425554.1:0-525 GCF_000754665.1 Bison bison bison
ATTCGGTGGAGAAAAGAGACTGAGTAGCTTGGTTTACGCGGAAGACCAATCAAACTTCAAGACAAGAAGTTTGCACCACTTACGTAGGCCGCAGGCGCCCTCTCGAATAGCGAAAGGTGCCTCACCCTAGACACCTTCTCGAGTGGGTCTTAGCAGCCCAGGCATAATTAGGAAGCGTGGTGGGTTCCCGCTCCAGATGGAGACTCAGCTGGAAGTTAAAGGGAAATGACAAGGACTTGATGAATTGGAGCTGTAAGTTAACTCTTTGACAGAGAGAGTCGAGATGGTGGTGGGGACAGCCCCCAGTGAAATCAGAGGTGAGAGCACAAAGCAATACAGTAGGCAGACTCCGGTTTTTCGGGGGGAGATGCTGGAGAATATCCGGGTGGACTCCTGAGGCTCGATCCCGCATTTGCGTATGCCGAGCCTCCTTCCTCATGACCTTTGTCCAGAGTGGAATGCCTCCCCGGCTCCCGGCACATGATCAGTGCATGCTCAGTCACGATATCAGTGCCTGCTCAGCCA
>NW_011425555.1:0-710 GCF_000754665.1 Bison bison bison
ACCGCTCCACCCCTTTGCTGAAAGGTCAGAGCCGCATGGTTTTCCCAAGCAGCCTAGTGTCCGCTGCAAGTCCAAGGGCCAGAACCCTGATCTCTGGCTTGCTGGCCCAGCCCTGCTTCTGGCACTTTGGAGGCCAGCGGGCCCTTGACCACCTGCTGGGATGGGAAAGGGAAGGGTCCACGAATTGCACCCTAGAAACTTAGTAGGGTGCATGGGTTTCAAAACCCGGTGGCCGCCCAGGCAGAAAACAAGGGAGGAGGGCACCTTGCTGCCCTTTCATGGCAGCATCTGTGGCTGTCCTGCTGAGGGGGCCTTTCCATGGGGACCGTGTGCAGTACAAGTTTGGTGTTTTGGAACCGAATAATTAGAACGTGTAAAAGTTTTAAATGATGTGGTGGTTTGATTCAAACAAAACAAAACAAAAAACCAAGCTCCAAAGTTTTTTGCAAATTTAGGTTTTAATATTGAAGGCCTGTTTTCCTTTCAATGTGGCATTCTACGAAGAAATGAGTCGGGGTTTTTTTTTTTAATTGTTTTTTTGTTTTTCTTTTTTTTAGAAAAGTTTCTGAAAAATGAGGGAAACAGGAAGCCCAGAGGTGCCCCTGTAGTTTGGCGAAGGCCTTAGGAGGTCACTTGGAAATGCTGCTGGCTGTGAGTGGGGGAGGGGCAGATGTGCACAGAGCTGTGCAGGCTTGTCCTTTGCATGGATG
>NW_011425556.1:0-510 GCF_000754665.1 Bison bison bison
AGAAAATACATAAAGGAAGAATAACCATCAGAGGCTTGCACAACTTATGGAAAGGAAAATGACAAAGAATTACTTCCTAAACCAGATTCAATGGGACTCCAGGGGTGGTTCACCGTCTTGGGTTAAATAAACTATGTTGACTAAGGGAATCATAAGAGCTTATCAGAACACAATCAGAAATAACAATTTAGGCATAGTAACAGTAAAAAAACTTACCTTTCTTCATCAAGGAAACTGAGACCTTTTTCTCTTCTTATATCTATTTTATGATAGCTGGCACAGATCAATTAAGGTTGCAATAAAACTAGAATCTCATTATTTAAAAAACTGCTTCAGGGGGACTTTCCTCGCAGTCCAGTGGTTAAGACTTTGCCTTCAAATACAGGGGTGAGGGTTCGATCTCTGGTTGGAGAGCTAAGACCCCACGTGCCTCATGGACCAAAAAAAATGAAACAATATTATAACAAATTCAATAAATACTTTAATAATGGTCCACATCAAAAGAAATAC
>NW_011425557.1:0-568 GCF_000754665.1 Bison bison bison
AGGCTTATTTGTGTGCCTACGCCTGAACCAAAAGTAGAGATCTAAAATCTGTTCCTAAGATATACCAGCAGAGCTAGAGGAAATAAGCCTAGTTTTCTAAGATGCATGTTGGAGAGCTATACCACTAGAAACCTAACCATGTACCAGTACATCCCAAGCTGGGAGTGCCCAAAGCTAGACATGTCAGCTTTACAGCCATTTCAGTATTTTGAAAACCATTTCAGCTATTTTAAAGGTTAGACGGTTAAATAAATAAATCTAGGCTTCCTTTTTTTAGGGAGCCAAACCTTGAATGATCAGCACAGTAACGGGGATGGTTATCCTCTTTTTTCATCTGAAGCTGAGGTTATTGGGGTTGTCTTTTAAGAAGTAGGAAACATAATTAGTACATAAAGTTTAGCAGATAAAATATTTTAAAACATGAGGATCATAAGGTAGAAACTTAAAACAGAGCCTGAAGCAAAACCCACCTGACCAAATATGGCTTTCTTACATCGCTTCCAATTTAAGGAGCAGAGTAGGCAGCCCTGGAAATAAGAACCCTTTCTCTTAAGGCAGAGAAACCTTG
>NW_011425558.1:0-755 GCF_000754665.1 Bison bison bison
GAGGAACCCTGAGGTTCCTGCCTCAACTGGAGATGAGGCCCTCTTCCAATGCACCAAACCCCGTGGAGTCCCGAGAGGCCCACCCCCCACCTCCAGTTTCCCTGACTTCTCAGAGCCACCATGAGAAGCCCCCTGAGGTCACCTGCACAAGTCGAGGGAAGCCAGGGTTTCCTGCCTCAACCCGAGAAAGACCTCGAGAGACCTTCTTCAACACGTCTCGAGGCCAGGTCCCCTACCATGACTCGAGAGCAATGACGCGCTCCCCCTGCCACTCGCCATGGAGACCCCGACTTCCCCTGGCGCCCCACGAGCGGCTCACTGACCTCGCCGTCGTACCTCGTGAGAAACCGCACCCTGGGGCCGCCGCTCGAGAACCACCCCGAGACTCCCCCCGGTCATCGCGGAGATGAGGGCCTTCGTCTCCTGCATGGCCTAGAGGCCAACCTCGCGACCTCTCTCCAAACGCCTCAGGAGGCTTGACTCCCTTTAGTCCACCCAGTGAGCTCCACGAGATAGCCGTCGCGACTCGAGAGCAGACGGGGTTCTTTGCTTCCACTCGAGATGAATGCCTGTCTCCCCGGGTGCGTCTAGGAATGCAACCCCGAGATCCCGGTCGCCCCTGGAGAGGAACATTGGCTTCTGGACACAAGCCTAGATGAGGTCTATTGGCCCTGCAGTCACTCGAGAGCAATCCCCAGCTTTCCTTCGCAACTCGAATGGAAGATTGGACTTCCCTGGGCCAACACAAGAGGCAT
>NW_011425559.1:0-535 GCF_000754665.1 Bison bison bison
CGATCCTTGGGGACCCAGGAGCGCACGCAGTGGGCGTTCCCAGCCGCCACGGCGACCCCCGAGAGGACAACGGGGGAAGCCCTCCCCCACCCCCGCCAGGAGCCGACCCCCGCCCCGCGCCGCCCCGCCCCTGCCATGCTCCCGGTGCCTTCCCGGCCGCAGTGGGGATCCCCGGAGCACAACTGGGACCGCCCCCCATCCCCGCCACGACCCGGTTCCCGACCCGCGCCGCCCGGCTTCGCCCCGCCCCGGGCGCGCTCCCGGTGCGCTGCCCACCTTCACCACGGGCTCCCGGTGAGCCCCGCCCCCACGCCCGGTTCCAGGAGAGCCTCTGGGACCTCGCTCCCGCCGCCCGGTGAAACGGGAGGACAATCCAATCCAGCCCACAGAGGCAATCCAAGCTGTCTAGAATTCAGGGATCAAACGAGGGCTACGGAAAGGAAAGATGACCTGACCTAGGAGGGCCATGATATTCTCTAGAACCGGACAAAAGTTGGTTTGCAAGGAAACTTGATTCCTTGGAACCCGGAAAGCT
>NW_011425560.1:0-567 GCF_000754665.1 Bison bison bison
AGGGGCTCAGAGGAAGTGGTGCCGTAAAACCTCGGTGTTCCTCTCCAGGGAGACCGGGATGCCGGGGAACTTGGTGGGGCGCATCAAGGGTGCCAAGTACCGCTTTGACCTCCAGTTCCTCAGGTGGGACATCTCCTGAGACGCTCTAGAGGGAAAGGGGTTCATCTTGCGATGACGGGGAACCACGGTGGTTTTTCTCGAGTTGCGGCGGGGAATTCAGGATGCCTCTTGTGTTGGCCCAGGGAAGTCCAATCTTCCATTCGAGTTGCGGAGGAAAGCTGGGGATTGCTCTCGAGTGACTGCAGTGCCAATAGACCTCATCTAGGCTTGTGTCCAGAAGCCAATGTTCCTCTCCAGGGGCGACCGGGATCTCGGGGTTGCATTCCAGACGCACCCGGAGAGACAGGCATTCATCTCGACTGGAAGCAAAGAACCCGTCTGCTCTCGAGTCGCGACGGGTATCTCTTGGAGCTCACTGGGTGTACTAAAGGGGTCAAGCCTCCTGAGGCGTTTGGAGAGAGGTCGCGTGATTGGCCTCTAGGCCATGCAGGAGACGAAGGCCCTCGT
>NW_011425561.1:0-586 GCF_000754665.1 Bison bison bison
GGAAGCTGAAGAACAGATAGGATAAGAAACTGGCATAGGAACAACTAGCTAATATGTGACAGACTCATGATTTATTAGTATAGTAATGCATATATTGAATTTATACATGAACTATTACATTTTAAGACCAACAAACAGACCAATAGACGTATAGGATTAAAATTTAGAGACTATTTGTTTAATGTTAATAGGCATGGTGGTGACAAAAGACTGTGTTCACAGGAAATTCAATCCAACATCATTATGGTATATTTAGCATTTATAAAACATATGCACGGTCTTATTTAATTCCCATAGCTTCCCTTGTGGATCAACTGATAAAGAATCTGCCTGCAGTGCGGGAGACCTGGTTGCGACACCTGGGTTGGGAAGATCTCCTGGAGAAGGGAAAGCTTCCCACTCCAGTATTCTGACCTGGAGAAGTTCCATGGACTGTTTAGTCCACGGGGTCGCAAAGAGTCACACATTGACTGAGTGACTTTCACTTCACTTTCAGCCTTTGAACACACTTGTGTTGATCTCAAGAGTCACAAGCATATAAAATAATGTTTAATGGTAGTCTGATGGACCCGGGTGTGAAGTTGAG
>NW_011425562.1:0-577 GCF_000754665.1 Bison bison bison
CTCCAGGGGCGACAGGGATCTCGGGGCTGCATTCCAGACACACCCGGGGAGACAGGCATTCATGTCGAGTGGAAGCAAAGAACCCCGCTCTGCTCTCGAGTCGCGACGGGTATCTCTTGGAGCTCACTGGGTGGACTAAAGGGAGTCAAGCCTCCTGAGGCGTTGGAGAGAGGTCGAGAGATTGGTCTCTAGGCCATACAGGAGACGAAGGCCCTCAACTCGCGATGATGGGGGAGACTCAGGGTTGTTCTCGAGCGGTGGCCACAGTGTGCAGTTTCTCCCTAGGTACGACGGCGATGTCAGTGAGCCTCTCGTGGGGCGCCAGGGAAGTCGGGTCTCCATGCGAGTGGCGAGGTGGAGCGCGTCATTGCTCTCGAGTCATGGTAGGGGAATCTGGCCTCGAGACGTGTTGAAGAAGGTCTCTCGAGGTCTTTCTCGGGTTGAGGCAGAAACCCTGGCTTCCCTCGACTTGTGCAGGTGACCTCAGGGGGCTTCTCATGGTGGCTCTGAGAAGTCAGGGAAACTGGAGGTGGGAGGGCCCTCTCGGCACTCCACTGGGTTTGGTGCATTGGAAGGG
>NW_011425563.1:0-602 GCF_000754665.1 Bison bison bison
CACACACGCTCGGCACAGAGACACAAACAAAATCAGGGAACCCGGGCTTCTCAAACACCTGTGTTTCCTGATTGCATTTGTGTTCCTGTGCCGAGCATTTGTGTGTATACATGTGTGTGCTTGTGTCGGCTGTGTTTGTGTGTGTGTGTTTGTGTGAGTGTGTGTCTGGCCCAGGGCAGACACAGAGATGAAGGCGACAGGAGAGGAGGTGCCGAGCAACCAAAAGAGGAGGCACGAGGCGTCCCCAGTCTAAGGGTGGTTGGTCGTCGTATCTCTGCAGTGACCCTGTACAGGATGGGAACGAGGAAAGGATGGCCAATGATAACGCCAGACCATGGCTCCAGAAATCTGCAATTAAACCAAACACAAAAACAAGCTCATCATTTCTACCATGTTGCTGTGTGTGTTTGGACCGGGAAGAGGGGGTGCATGGTCTGAGGATTCACCCAGGACAAATCAGGTGGGGTAGGGCTTTGAAACCACTGGCTATAGAGCCTTCAGTCCACGGTCACACTGGGCAGGCCTTTGGAAATGGTGGATGTGGCTATGGCAGGACTGGGATGGTGAGGAGGCTAAGGTCCTGCAGAAAAGGGCAGAGACCT
>NW_011425564.1:0-754 GCF_000754665.1 Bison bison bison
ACAAGCCTAGATGAGGTCTATTGGCCCTGCAGTCACTCGAGAGCAATCCCCAGCTTTCCTTCGCAACTCGAATGGAAGATTGGACTTCCCTGGGCCAACACAAGAGGCATCCTGAATTCCCCGTCGTAACTCGAGAATCCTGCCGCAACTCGAGAAAATCCACGTGGTTCCCCCGTCATCGCAAGATGAAGCCCTTTCCCGCTACAGTGTCTCAGGAGAAGTCCCACGTTACGTATTGGAGGTCGAAACGGTACTTGGCACCCTTGATGCGACCCACAAAGTTCCCGACATCCCAGTCTCCCTCGAGAGGAACACCGAGGTTTTCCGGCACCACTTCCTCTGAGCCCCTTCTACCCTCCTGATCTGGACAGGAGGGTCGACTCCCCTGCTTTGTCTGGAAGGGGTTCCCGACCTTCCGGTCACACGTCAGGATGAGGCCGGTCTCACGACGACATTCCATACGTGGCCTCGTGGGTGGTTCCACATTCCGAAGGACCCCGATTTCCCGGTCCCCTCTTGATAAGGACCCGATGCCCGGACACCTCTTAGAACTTCACCCTGTGAATGAAGTCAACACGAAGGGGCAGTGACTCGCCCGTGCATCGTCGGGAAAAGAACCCCAGGTTCCAAATACCGCTCGACAAGTGGCCTGTCTCCCCGGGAACACCTCGAAAGGCAAGCGGAGTTCCATGCCTCAACCCAAGACGAGGCCTGACTCTCCTGTCCCAAGTCTGCAGGGACCTTGCGATCGGAG
>NW_011425565.1:0-623 GCF_000754665.1 Bison bison bison
ATTAAAAAGAATAAATTTGAATCAGTTTTAATGAGGTGGATGAAACTGGAGCCTATTATACAGAGTCAAGTAAGCCAGAAAGAAAACCACCAATATGGTATACTAAAACATATATATGGAATTTAGAAAGATGCTAACAATAACCCTGAGTATGAGACAGCAAAAGAGACAAAGATGTATAGAACAGTCTTATGGACTCTGTTTCAGAGAGAGAGGGTGGGAAGATTTGGGAGAATGGGCATTGAAACATGTATAATATCATGCATGAAACAAGTCCCTAGTCCAGGTTCGGTGCATGATACTGGATGCTTGGGTCTGGTGCAATGGGTACAACCCGAGAGGGAGGGTATGGGGAGGGAGGAGGTTTCAGGATGGGGAACACATGTATACCTGTGGTGGATTCATTTTGATATTTGGCAAAACTAATACAATTTGTAAAGTTTAAAAATAAAATAAAATTAAAATAAAAACAATTAGGGCAGAAATACATGAAAAAAAGCTAAGGAACCTATAGCAAAACTCAGCAAAAATAAACGCTGGTTCTTTGAGAAGATAAATAAAATAGGCAAACCATTAGCAAAACTCATCAAGAAAAAAAGGGGGGATAATCAAATCAACAAAAT
>NW_011425566.1:0-596 GCF_000754665.1 Bison bison bison
AGGAGAAGTCCCACGTTAGGAATTGGAGGTCGAAACGGTACCTTGGCACCCTTGATGCGCCCCACAAAGTTCCCCGGCATCCCGGTCTCCCTGGAGAGGAACACCGAGGTTTTCCGGCACCACTTCCTCTGAGCCCCTTCTACCCTCCTGATCTCGACAGGAGGGTCGACTCCCCTGCTTTGTCTGGAAGGGGTTCCCCACCTTCCGGTCGCACCTCAGGATGAGGCCGGTCTCACGACGACATTCCAGACATGGCCTCGCGGGTGCTTCCACATTGCGAAGCACCCCGATTTCCCGGTCCCCTCTAAGATAAGAAGCCGATGCCCGGACAACTTCTCCGAACTCCACCCTGTGAATGAAGTCAACACGAAGGGGCAGTGACTCGCCCGTGCATCGACCGGAAAAAACCCCCAGGTTCCAAATCCAGCTCGACAAGTGGCCTCTCTCCCCGGGGACACCTCGAGAGGCAAGCGGAGTTCCATGCCTCAACCCAAGACGAGGCCTGACTCTCCTGTCCCCAGTCTGCAGGGACCCTGCGATCGGAGTCCGAAATCAGAGGAACCTGAGGTTCCTGCCTCAACTGGAGATGAGGCCCT
>NW_011425567.1:0-625 GCF_000754665.1 Bison bison bison
CCATCCCGAATTCCCCGTCCTAACTCGAGAATCCCGCCGCAACTCGGAAAAACCACGTGTCCCCGTCATCGCAAGATGAAGACCCTTCCCGCTACAGCGTCTCAGGAGAAGTCCCACGTTAGGAATTGGAGTCGAAACGGTACTTGGCACCCCTTGATGCGCCCCCACAAAGTTCCCCGGCATCCCGGTCTCCCTGGAGAGGAACACCGAGGTTTTCCGGCACCACCTTCCTCTGAGCCCCTTCGACCCTCCTGATCTCCACAGGAGGGTCGACTCCCCTGCTTTGTCTGGAAGGGGTTCCCGACCTTCCGGTCGCACCTCAGGATGAGGCCGGACTCGTGGGTGCTTCCACATTGCGAAGCACCCCGATTTCCCGGTCCCCTCTTGGTAAGAACCCGATGCCCGGACACCTCTCCGAACTCCACCCTGTGAATGAAGTCAACACGAAGGGGCAGTGACTCGCCCAAGCATCGTCCGGAAAAGACCCTCAGGTTCCAAATACCGCTCGACAAGTGGCCTCTCTCCCCGGGGACACCTCGAGAGGCAAGCGGAGTTCCATGCCTCAACCCAAGACGAGGCCTGACTCTCCTGTCCCCAGTCTGCAGGGACCCTGCGATCGGAGTCT
>NW_011425568.1:0-617 GCF_000754665.1 Bison bison bison
AAAGGGCCAACAAGTTCCAGGGCAAGACATACCAAGCAAATTCTCCAGCAACAAGGAACACAGCCCTGAGCTCCAAGATACAGGCTGCCCAAAGTCACCCAAAACCATAGACATCTCATAACTCATTACTGGACACTTCATTGCACTCCAAAGAGAAGAAATCCAGCTCCACCCACCAGAACACCAATACAAGCTTCCCTAACCAAGAAACCTTGACAAGCCACCTGTACAAACCCACACACAGCGAGGAAATGCCACAATAAAGAGAACTCCACAAACTGCCAGAATACAGAAAGGACACCCCAAACTCAGCAATTTAAACAAGATGAAGAGACAGAGGAATACCCAGCAGATAAAGGAACAGGATAAATGCCCACCAAACCAAACAAAAGAGGGAGAGATAGGGAATCTACCTGATAAAGAATTCCAAATAATGATAGTGAAATTTATCCAAAATCTTGAAATCAAAATGGAATCACAGATAAATAGCCTGGAGACAAGGATTGAGAAGATGCAAGAAAGGTTTAACAAGGACCTAGAAGAAATAAAAAGAGTCAATATATAATGAATAGTGCAATAAATGAGATCAAAAACACTCTGGAGGCAACAAATAGTAG
>NW_011425569.1:0-729 GCF_000754665.1 Bison bison bison
GCCATGCTTTGTATTACCTACTTATTTCCTTATGTGACCAGACACCTTCTCCTATTTCTTTGTGTGTCTCATGTTTTGTTGTTGTTGTTGTTGAAAACTAGAAAATGCAGATATAACATGGTGAAATGGGACATCAGATTTCTTGTCCCAGAGCTTTTACTTGTTGTCATTTGTTGGATGATTTCTGAAACAGATTATGTATGGTATGTATTTTTTCCTTGTGTGTGGCCACTGAATGCTTGTTTATAACCTAGCAGACAGCCTATGTTTGAGGTTTCATTAAAAACCAGCAGCCCTCTCAACCTCTGTTTTTAGGCTCTGTGCAAGGTGGGGCGTACCTTTAATACTCAGCCAGGCAACTGATAGTTCTCTTTTCATTTCAGGCTTGTGCAGAAAATCCAGGTCACTCAAAGCTGAGAGATTAGGAGCATCCCTGAACTTTGATGAGTTTGTATTCAGTCCTGATTCCACATATAAATGAGGTCCTGCAGTGTTTGCTTTCTCTGTGTGATGTGTTTCTCTTAGCACACTACTCTCCAGGTTCATCCATGTTGTTGCAAATGGCAGGATTTATCTACCTTGGATGTTAAACCCTTATTAGTCATATCACTTGCAAATATTTTCACCAGTCTAGTACACTGTCTTTTTTGTTGTTGTTGTTGACAGTGTCCTTTTCTGTGCAAAATCAATTTAGTGTGATATAGTTTCACTTACTAGGTTTTGCTTCTG
>NW_011425570.1:0-555 GCF_000754665.1 Bison bison bison
ATGTCAGAAAATTAAGTATAGTAAAAGATTTTGCTTTAAGCTATCAAAAGATCAGGCTTTTCTTTGGCCTTTTAACTTCAGAAACCATTTTTTCTAACTCTAACTCTTTAACACTTTCAACACTTCCCACTCCTCTCGCCCTGTCTATCCTACAGGGGGGTCCGCGGCACCCTCGAGTGGGGTCCTAGCCGTCCCGAACATTGGAAGAACAATAGGGCTGATGGCCCAGATTGTTCCGGGGGGGAGGAACTGTAGGCTGATGGCCCAAACTGTTCCGAGGGAGGAGCAGTAGGGCTGGTGACCCAAACTGCTCCGTGGGGGAACAAGAGGGCTGGTAACCCAGTTGTTCCGAGAACGGGGAGCAATAGGGCTGATGGCCCTGATTGCTTTGGGGAGCTTACCTTCAAATGTCCCTGTTCGGGCGCCACCTGCCGGGGACCAGCCCCGGCTGATCCAGGGTATTCGAAGGAGAGACGGCATAGGCGAGGATCAGGATACAATAGCTTCAATTAGATATTAATTAAAGATATAAAGAGTAATAGAATAAGGATAGCT
>NW_011425571.1:0-577 GCF_000754665.1 Bison bison bison
GTCGCAAAGAGTCAGACACGACTGAGCGACTTCACTTCACTTCTTCTTCATCACTAACTCACAGGAAACCCAGAGGTTTGCATCCTTTCACTGTTTGCATTAAGATGATACATTCAGTCTACAGCAGAAATGGAAATTCAGCACCAGAAACCATTCACTCGGTTCTCAAACACAGATGTAGGCTTTCTCTATTTAAGGTTCTTGGTTTTAATAAAGTAAAATACCCATTAATAAAATGAAATCACTGTTAGCAAAGAACAGAACTCATATTCTATAGATACTTTCAGAATGATACTTTACATATTATTAGCAAGATAACATTATCTGATATTTAATATGTCAAATTCTTGTTAAAGTATTCTAGTAATCTGCTAAGAAATCCAACCAAAGATAGAGTTTCACGTTACTACAGCCAACACAACCACAACTAACAACTGGTATTTGTTAAGTTCACATGCAGTAAAGCCATGTTCTAATTTTTTACTTTATTAGTTAGTGATAAGATCTTAGAGTCACCTTTACACCTAAGGGTTTGGAGACTGCTCTTTTGGACAAAACCAGTGAGCCAAGCTGCCTT
>NW_011425572.1:0-523 GCF_000754665.1 Bison bison bison
GGCTTCATCTTGCGATGACGGGTGAACCACGTGGTTTTTCTCGAGTTGCGGCGGGATTCTCGAGTTACGACGGGGAATTCAGGTTACCTCTTGTGTTGGCCCAGGGAAGTCCAATCTTCCATTCGAGTTGCGAAGGAAAGCTGGGGATTGCTCTCGAGTGACTGCAGGGCCAAGATACCTCATCTAGGCTTCTGTCCAGAAGCCAGTGTTCCTCTCCAGGGGCGACAGGGTTCTCGGGGTTGCATTCCAGACACACCCGGGGAGACAGGCATTCATCTCGAGTGGAAGCAAAGAACTCCGCTCTGCTCTCGAGTCGCGACGTGTATCTCTTGGAGCTCACTGGGTGGACTAAAGGGTGTCAAGCCTCCTGAGGCATTTGGAGAGAGGTCACGAGATTGGTCTCTAGGCCATGCAGTAGACGAAGGGCCTCGATCTCGCGATGACGGGGGAGTCGTCGGGGGTTGTTCTCGAGCGGCGGCCCCAGTGTGCGCTTTCTCACGAGGTACGACGGTGAGGTCAATGA
>NW_011425573.1:0-1016 GCF_000754665.1 Bison bison bison
GCCCCTGGAGAGGAACATTGGCTTCTGGACAGAAGCCTAGATGAGGTCTATTGGCCCTGCAGTCACTCGAGAGCAATCCCCAGCTTTCCTTCACCACTCGAATGGATGATTGGACTTCCCTGGGCCAACACAAGAGGCATCCTGAATTCCCCGTCGTAATTCGAGAATCCTGCTACACCTCGAGAAAAACCACGTGGTTCCCCCGTCATCGCAAGATGAAGCCCTTTCCCGCTACAGCGTCTCAGGAGAAGTCCCACTTTAGGAATTGGAGTTCGAAACGGTACTTGTCACCCTTGATGAGACCCACAAAGCGCCCCGACATCCCGATCTCCCTCGAGAGGAACACCGAAGTTTTCCGGCACCACTTCCTCTGAGCCTCTTCTACCCGCCTGATCTGGACAGGAGGGTCGACTCCTCTGCTTTGTCTGGAAGGGGTTCCCGACCTTCCGGTCGCACCTCAGGATGAGGCCGGTCTCACGACGACATTCCAGACGTGGCCTCGTGGGTGCCTCCACATTCCGAAGGACCCCGATTTCCCGGTCCCCTCTTGATAAGAACCCGATGCCCGGACACCTCTTCGAACTCCACCCTGTGAATGAAGTCAACACGAAGGGGTAGTGACTCGCCGTGCATCGTCGGGAAAACACCCCCAGGTTCCAAATACCGCTCGACAAGTGGCCTGTCTCCCCGGGAACACCTCGAGAGGCAAGCGGAGTTCCATGCCTCAACCCAAGACGAGGCCTGACTCTCCTTTCCCAAGTCTGCAGGGACCCTGGGATCGGAGTCTGAAGTCAGAGGAACCCTGAGGTTCCTGCCTCAACTGGAGATGAGGCCCTCTTCCAATGCACCAAACCCAGTGGAGTCCCGAGAGGCCCCTCCCACCTCCAGTTTCCCTGACTCTCAGAGCCACCATGAGAAGCCCCCTGAGGTCACCTGCACAAGTCAAGGGAAGCCAGGATTTCTGCCTCAACCCGAGAAAGACCTCGAGAGACCTTCTTCAACACGTCTCGAGGCCA
>NW_011425574.1:0-541 GCF_000754665.1 Bison bison bison
AGACAGAAATGGCAAACCACTTCAGTATTCTTGCCTTGAGAACCCCATGAACAGTATGAAAAGGCAAAATGATAGGATACTGAAAGAGAAACTCCCCAGGTCAGTAGGTGCCCAATATGCTACTGGAGATCAGTGGAGAAATAACTCCAGAAAGATGAAGGGATGGAGCCAAAGCAAAAACATACCCAGCTGTGGATGTGACTGGTGATAGAAGCAAGGTCCAATGCTGTAAAGAGCAATATTGCATAGGAACCTGGGATGTAAGGTCCATGAATCAAGGCAAATTGGAAGTGGTCAAACAAGAGATGGCAAGAGTGAATGTCAACACTCTAGGAATCAGTGAACTGAAATGGACTGGAATGGGTGAATTTAACTCAGATGACCATTATATCTACTACTGAGAGCATGAATCCCTCAGAAGAAATGGAGTGGCCATAATAGTCAAACAAAAGAGTCTAGAAATGCACTACTTGGATGCAATCTACAAAAATGACAGAATGATTTCTGTTCGTTTCCAAGGCAAACCATTCAATATCACAGT
>NW_011425575.1:0-595 GCF_000754665.1 Bison bison bison
GTCTTCGCATGAGGTGGCCAAAGTATTGGAGTTTCAGCTTTAGCATTAGTCCTTCCAAAGAATACCCAGGACTGATCTCCTTTAGAATGGACTGGCTGGATCTCCTTGCAGTCCAAAGGACTCTCAAGAGTCTTTTCGAACACCACAGTTCAAAAGCATCAATTTACTCAGCCATTAAAAATAAAGTTTTTAATTTGTGATAACATATTCTAGATCTAGAGAGGGTTAAGTTAGATGAAACAAAATTATTTTTAAATCATGTATAACATTTTCACTCAAATTTAATAAGGACTTTCCCCTAAAAGAAGTAACTACATATCAACCTCAATTACTGACATCAATAAAAAAAATTACATTTGTAAACAGAATTTAGGAGACTGTTAAAACAAGATTAAATTAGCTTATCCCAGAAAATCAAAAATGTTCAAGGGTAGAAAATATATAGCAAATATTTCTCATTTTAATAAATCTAATGAGGAAATATCATTTTTTGCAAACAATGAAAAGGCACTTGACAAAATTCAACACATATACTACAGAAAGACATTCAAAATACAATAGGAACTACATCAATGAGATAATGGACATACAGGCC
>NW_011425576.1:0-647 GCF_000754665.1 Bison bison bison
AGTACAGCACGCCCCGCGACGAGAGGTGCGGCCCGTTGGCCCGACCTGCAGGGCAGAGCGAAAGGGAGGCGAAGCGCAAGGCTCTTAGGGCGCCCCGAGCCAACCGCCACCTCTCAGGCCGTATCAGCCTGAAGGCGCCCGATCTCTTCTGATCTCGGAAGCTAAGCAGGGTCGGGCCTGGTTAGGATCTTGGATGGGAGACCACCTGGGAATCCCGAGTGCTCGAGGCTTTTTGCCTACCAGAAGAGGTCCTTTAGCCCCCGCCGCGCGTCCCGATTCTTGGACCCCCCCCGGAGCGCCTGGCCGGGGCCCCGACTCCCGCTGCAGTCCTGGGTTGCCTCCGCGCGGCCCGCGAGCCCCTCCGCATTCGCATTCGGCTTCCAGGACACCCGACGACCGGCAGTCCCGTCTCCATCTGGGGCTCCTTTGGCTTCCCTCAGGCAATCCCGGGGCTTGCAACAACTCAAGCCAGATCCCCAGCACCCCCCCCACCCCCTGCCTCGCAGGCCATCGCGCATGCGCATGTGCGCGCCCACGCACAGATAGATGTGCCCAAACGGGGCATCTATCTTGTTCACTTATACTGTGGGTGGATCTATGCCTGGGAGTCGGACTGCTGAACCATACGCTACTTCCACTTTTAGTTC
>NW_011425577.1:0-608 GCF_000754665.1 Bison bison bison
CGATATGACGTTGATCGCTCAGAGCTTTTGTGTCATCAAGTGTTATGAAAGGATAAAAGAGATCGAGAAAGCTGCTGACATAGACTTGGGGCGGGGTGGGGTGGCAGTAAGAGTACCCCCTGCGGGTCTTTAGCCCGAGGTGATGCAGCCACTAGCAGTCTGCTAAGGAAACAAAGGCAGTGTCTCAGAGCATGACACCAGACCCCCTCACCCACGACATTGCATTGAGATAACATGGGCAGCAGGTGAGTCATCCCGGGATAAAAAATGATTGACATGAATCTTGAAGAAAGGCAGATTTCCAGGCAAATATGTCATTTCCTTAACATAGATGAGGAGAACAAGGTAGGAGGAAAACTTACTGTTTGGTTCAGGTCGCTTCTGAGCCTTTTTGGGGGAACCGACCTGAAGCCAGAGTCTAGCCGAAATACACAGGCTTTGAACATCGCTGAAGACCAACATTTCCTAAGGAAAAAACGCAATTGCTTAGCTCAAGGTTTGCTGGGAAATTCTTACACATCAGGGATGGCTCCGAGGTGGATTTCTACAAGACATCCATGCAAAGGACAAGCCTGCACAGCTCTGTGCACATCCTGCCCCCCTCCCCC
>NW_011425578.1:0-582 GCF_000754665.1 Bison bison bison
ATCTCTTCCTCTTTTGTTTGGTTTGGTGGGCATTTATCCTGTTCCTTTATCTGCTGGCTATTCCTCTGTCTCTTCATCTTGTTTAAATTGCTGAGTTTGGGGTGTCCTTTCTGTATTCTGGCAGTTTGTGGAGTTCTCTTTATTGTGGCTTTTCCTCGCTGTGTGTGGGTTTGTACAGGTGGCTTGTCAAGGTTTCCTGGTTAGGGAAGCTTGTGTCGGTGTTCTGATGGGTGGAGCTGTATTTCTTCTCTTTATTCAGTCGCGCTGTGGGGAGGGAGGGAGGGATGCTGCAAACAAATAACACTGGCGTGCGCTCGCAGTGCCTCAGCCACACTGGGTCTGCCCCCGCTCACGGCGCGTGTAGCCTCCCTGCCCACACTGCTCGGGCTCTAGGTTGTTCCACCGGGAACAATCCGAGGCTGGCCCTGGGTTGCATGTACCTCCCAGGTCCAAGCCGCTCAGGTTCAGGCACTCGGGTAGTCCTCAGAGGCGCAGACTCAGTTGGGCCTGAGTTTTGTGCTCTTCCCAGGTCCGAGCAGCTCAAGTGATGAGGTGTTTGGCGAGCGCCAATGCTGCGACTTA
>NW_011425579.1:0-572 GCF_000754665.1 Bison bison bison
CTCTTCCCATCAGGAGGCCAAAGTATTGGACTTCCAGCATCAGTTCTTCCACTGAATATTCAGGGTTGATTTCCCTTAGGATTGACTGGTTGGATCTCCTTGCAGTCCAAGGGACTCTCAAGAGTCTTGTCCAACATCACAGTTCAAAAGTGTCCAGTCTTTGGTGCTCAGGCTTCTTTATGGTCCAACTCTCACATCCATACATGACTAGTGGAAGAACCATAGCCTTGACTCCACTGACCTTTGTTGGCAAAGTAATGTCTCTGCTTTTTAATATGCCATCTAGGTTTGTCACAGCTTTTATTCCAAGGAGCAAGCATCTTTTAAATTCGTGGCTGAAGTCACCATCTGCAGTGATTTTGGAGCTCAAGAAAATAAAGTCTGTCACTGATTCTTTGTTTCCTCGTCTATTTGCCATGGAGTGATGAGACCTTTGACTGTGTGGACCACAACAAAACTCTGGAAAATTCTTAAAAGAGATGGGAATACCAGACCATCTGACATGCCTCTTGAGAAATCTGTATGCAGGTCAAGAGCAACAGTTAGAACTGGACATGGAACAAGAGACTGGT
>NW_011425580.1:0-525 GCF_000754665.1 Bison bison bison
ATATTAGTGGCTTAAAGCAACACACATGCATTATCTCTGTTTCTGTGAATAAGGAGTCTAGGTTGGTTGAGCTGGACACTCTGCTCAGGGGTGTCTCATAAGGCAATCAAGGTGCTGGCCAGATCTACAATCTCATCTGAGGCTCAACTGGAGAAGGATCCTGTTCTAAGATTACTCAGACTGTTGGCAGAATTAACTTTCTTGGGATTACAGAACTGAGAAATTCTTTCTCTTGCTGGATGCTGGCTGAAACTTTTACAGGTCACTGGCTGGAGGCCCCTCTCTGGTTCTCAAAGCCACTTTCAGTGCCTTGCCACGTGGAGCTTTCCAACGTGGCCACTTGTTTCCTCAGAACCAGCAAGGGAGACAGCCTCCAGCAAGAGGGCAGTTTTTAATAATGTCATCAAAACTGTCACAGACGCATCATCACATGCATATCTTTGCCGTATTGTTGTTGGAGTGTGGGCAAAAGACACGTTGCCTGCCATTTCAGTAAGCAGCGAATGTTGCCTGCCATCAAGCCTT
>NW_011425581.1:0-537 GCF_000754665.1 Bison bison bison
TGGACTTCATTCACAGGGTGGAGTTCGGAGAGGTGTCCGGGCATCGGGTTCTTCTCAAGAGGGGACCGGGAAATCGGGGTCCTACGGAATGTGGAACCACCCACGAGGCCACGTCTGGAATGTCTTCGTGAGACCGGCCTCATCCTGAGGTGCGACCGGAAAGTCGGGAACCCCTTCCAGACAAAGCAGGGGAGTCGACCCTCCTGTCCAGATCAGGAGGGGAGAAAGGGCTCAGAGGAGGGGGTGCCGGAAAACCTCAGTGTTCCTCTCGAGGGAGACCGGGATTTCGGGGAACTTTGGTGGGGTCGCATCAAGGGTGCCAAGTGCCCTTTCGACCTCCAATTCCTAACGTGGGACTTCTCCTGAGACGCTGTAGCGGGAAAGGGCTTCATCTTGCGATGACGGGGGACCACGTGGTTTTTTTTTTGTACGGCGGGTATTCTCGAGTTACGACGGGGAATTCAGGATGCCTCTTGTGTTGGCCCAGGCAAGTCCGATCTTCCACTCGAGTTGCGAAGGAAAGCTGGGGGATTGGCT
>NW_011425582.1:0-613 GCF_000754665.1 Bison bison bison
AGAACCCACAAATGAGTCTCTTACCCTGCTCTACTTCTTCAAAGATTCAGCTAAATTTGACTTGCAGTTATGTTTTCAGTGTAATTGCCAGGCACAAAAGAAAATTGCTTCCTTTATTATCATAACTGAAAAACACCATTTCTTTATTCTTCCATTTTTTTAATGTTACAGTTTATCAGTGGGATTCATGTAAATTTTAACTTTTCTATGGCAGTTCACAGTAAGAGATTTTCAAAGTGATGCCACTGGTTTTTTTTTCCTTTCTGTCAGAACCCCTACCTCTAAAACAGTAAGTTCCGTGCTGCTTGTCCATAATTTACTTTAGAAGCCTAATGATTCTATTTCCCAGAATAGTAATTACGAATGTTTAACAGACTAGATGACATAGTGGAAAAGGCTGTGATCTAGTTCTGACCCCCAGTGTTTACTATTTGTCCTTTAGCAAGTGAAATCTGAATATCACCAGATACTTATCTGTAGGACATCAAATATAGAAATGCATATGTCTGCTTTTTTTTTTCCTCCAGCTACAATTTTATTTTATTTTTAAACTTTACAAAATTGTATTAGTTTTGCCAAATATCAAAATGAATCCGCCACAGGTATACATGTG
>NW_011425583.1:0-695 GCF_000754665.1 Bison bison bison
ATCGGGTTCTTACCAAGAGGGGACCGGGAAATCGGGGTGCTTCGCAATGTGGAAGCACCCACGAGGCCACGTCTGGAATGTCGTCGTGAGACCGGCCTCATCCTGAGGTGCGACCGGAAGGTCGGGAACCCCTTCCAGACAAAGCAGGGGAGTCGACCCTCCTGTGGAGATCAGGAGGGTAGAAGGGGCTCAGAGGAAGTGGTGCCGGAAAACATCGGTGTTCCTCTCCAGGGAGACCGGGATGCCGGGGAACTTTGTGGGGGCGCATCAAGGGGTGCCAAGTACCGTTTCGACCTCCAATTCCTAACGTGGGACTTCTCCTGAGACGCTGTAGCGGGAAAGGGCTTCATCTTGCGATGACGGGGGAACCACTTGATTTTTCTCGAGTTGCGGCGGGATTCTCGAGTTACGACGGGGAATTCGGGATGCCTCTTGTGTTGGCCCAGGGAAGTCCAATCTTCCATTCGAGTTGCGAAGGAAAGCTGGGGATTGCTCTCGAGTGACTGCAGGGCCAATAGACCTCATCTGGGCTTGTGTCCAGAAGCCAATGTTCCTCTCCAGGGGCGACCGGGATCTCGGGGTTGCATTCCAGACGCACCCGGGGAGACAGGCATTCATCTCGAGTGGAAGCAAAGACCCCGTCTGCTCTCGAGTCGCGACGGCTATCTCTTGGAGCTACTGGGTGGACTAAAGGG
>NW_011425584.1:0-656 GCF_000754665.1 Bison bison bison
AAGAAGTCTACAGGAAAAACAATTCAGCATAATAATAGTCAAAGTCTTGGAAATAAATGGAGCTACAGATAAATAGACTTTAGACATGTATTGAGAAGATCAAAGGGGTGTTTTAAAAGGACCTAGAAGAAGTAATGAATAGTCAATCAATAATGAACAATGCAATAACTGAGATAGAAATCACTCTGTACAACAAAAACAGTAGAGTAACTGAAGCAGAAGAAGGACTAAGTGAGCTGGAAGATAGAATGTTGAAAATAAGTGAAGCAGAACAGGAAAAAAAAATAGAGAAATGAAGACAGCCTCAGAGACTTCTGGGACAATGTTAAATGCCCACATTTAAATCATAGGTTTCTTGGAGAAAGAAGACAAAAGGAAAGGGCATGAGAAAATATTTGAGGAGAAAATAGCTAAAAACTTCCCTGAAATAGGAAAGGGAATAGACATCTAAGATGAAAAACCCCAGAGTGTTCCACAGGGATAAATCCAAGACAAAACATATCAAAATACACATTAATCAAAATAAAAACAAACAAATAAATATACACAATGAACAAATATTCAAGGAAACAAAGGAATAACAACAAATAACATAGACGGGAATCCCCATAAGCATAATAGCTGATCTTACCCTAGAAACTCTTCAGCTTAGAAAG
>NW_011425585.1:0-554 GCF_000754665.1 Bison bison bison
CTCATAGAATGAGTTTGGAAGTTTACCTTCCTCTGCAATTTTCTGGAAGAGTTTGAGCAGGATAGGTGTTAGCTCTTCTCTAAATTTTTGGTAGAATTCAGCTGTGAAGCCATCTGGACCAGGGCTTTTGTTTGCTGGAAGATTTTTGATTACAGTTTCAATTTCCGTGCTTGTGATGGGTCTGTTAAGATTTTCTATTTCTTCCTGGTCGAGTTTTGGAAAGTTGTACTTTTCTAAGAATTTGTCCATTTCTTCCACGTTGTCCATTTTATTGGCATATAATTGTTGATAGTAGTCTCTTATGATCCTTTGTATTTCTGTGTTGTCTGTTGTGATCTCTTCTATTTTTGTTTCTAATTTTATTGATTTGATTTTTCTCCCTTTGTTTCTTGATGAGTCTGGCTAATGGTTTGTCAATTTTATTTATCCTTTCAAAGAACCAGCTTTTTGGTTTTTGTTGTATTTTTGCTATGGTCTCTTTTTGTTTCTTTTGCATTTATTTCTGCTCTTAATTTTTAAGATTTCTTTCCTTCTACTAACCCTGGGGGTTCTTC
>NW_011425586.1:0-631 GCF_000754665.1 Bison bison bison
AGTAAACCTTGCTTGGACATCAGGAACCAACTGCACTCGCTTTGGAATTGCAGCTAAATATCAACTGGATCCCACTGCTTCCATTTCTGCAAAAGTCAACAACTCTAGTTTAATTGGAGTGGGCTATACTCAGACTCTGAGGCCTGGTGTGAAGCTTACACTGTCTGCCCTGGTAGACGGGAAGAGCATTAATGCTGGAGGCCACAAACTTGGGTTTGCCCTGGAATTGGAGGCTTAATTCAGCTGAAAGAAACCTCTGGAAATGGGTATCAGAAGATTTGGCCTTAATATATTTCCAGTGTGACCAGCAGGCTTCCCCCACCCACCCCCCAAAGGTCGATCAAAACAAGGATGATCTAAACAAGAGCTGTATTTTAAATATTTAGACAGTTACTTGTTAGCTGGTTTCTAGTTCAATTGGTTGTCTATCTAGTTACCAATACTGCAGTCATGCAGTCACCTATACATTATTTAAATGTATTTAACTGTTTAAAATGCACTACCCACCAATTCCCAAAAACATGAATTTCACCTTTTTTCCAAGCGCACGTGGAACCTTCTCCAGGATAGATCACATCCTGGGCCATAAACCTAGCCTTGGTAAATTCAAAAAAATAGAAATCATTCCAAG
>NW_011425587.1:0-534 GCF_000754665.1 Bison bison bison
GTTTGTTGCTAGATGTTTTATTCTTTTGGATGCAATTCTAAGTGGGATTTTCTTAATTTTTGTTTCGGATTGTTTTTAGTGTATAGAAATGCAAGTGATTTTTGTATATTGATTGGGATTGTAAATGATAGTATTTTATATGATTGTAAATTGATCCGAAATGATTCAGCTTTACTGAATGTAGTCTAACAATTTTTTATGAAGTTATGTGAAACATTTTATTTGTTAAATATGTTTCTCCTGCAATAGGTCATCCAGAGGACCCAAGACATGGTGGTTACTAGTAGACTTTCCACAGTAGTTCTTCATTCCATGTGGACTCCTTCAAGGGCAGTGAGCATCACAGCTTCCCTTGAACTTCGTCTGGGTAAGTCTTGGCCTGTATAAGAAAGTTTCATGCCTATCTACTCTGAACTTCTTTTGTGGTATTGACATGGTTGTTTTGAAACATAATTTACTTTCCAGTAATTTCAAATGTATGGAGAACTCCTAGCAATGGGAAAAATTACTCACATTTGCACATCATCTAAAATA
>NW_011425588.1:0-596 GCF_000754665.1 Bison bison bison
GTTAACACTAGGATGGGAAAATTGTTTATAATATGGGTCTTTCATTCTTTATACTATCTCTTGTTTAGTGTTTGTAATAAATGTATGGTTCTCAAAAGGAAATCATGTTATTTCTGAGAGTCATAAAGATGTTTTTTCTGACATCTGCCTAAGCTCAGCTTCTTCAGTAGCTAACTACCATCAACTCTGCTTCGTAATTCCTAATTATGTTTCTCTTTTCAGAATGGTTTTTAATTTACCATACTTCAATTTCTAAAATTATGTAAATTTATTTTTTTTTGCTGATTTTCAGTAGTTGGGAATCTACATAGAGGAAGTCTCCCAGAACTTGAAAATATAGTTGAAAAAGAAATGGATTAATCAAAAAAAATCAATGATTACTAGGTCACATGCAAGGAAAACTTAAAACCAAAGGCTGTTTGATCTGGAAATTGAGTGGTGCAAGATTGATGTCACAGAATTATCAAAAAAATGATGTGTCAATAAGAACTAGGAGTCTGGAGGTGGTGGGGAGAGGTGAGAAATGATGAGCAGTATAGGTACAGAGGCATTGCAGTAGTCCATGTGGGAGTGCCATTATGAACATACTCAGCAGA
>NW_011425589.1:0-509 GCF_000754665.1 Bison bison bison
TATAGGTTCTCAAAGGATCTGCCTGTGATGTATCATTAGAGTCGTCTCAGTGAAAGCAGGAACTCTGTGTCTTCTTCTCTCCGCCTTCTATTCCCTGAAACTTATTACATGCCTCCTAGCTCATCGTAGGTGCTCAGTATTTACTTAGTGTGTGAAAGACAGAAAAGCTCTTGGAAGCCTCAAGGGGTCACTTGGCTCGGCACTTTTGATCTCTTTGTATATTTGGCGATTCAATTCTTTCCTTTCCTGGGTTGATGTGTACACTATATTCGAGGCACAATCTAAGGCATGAAGACATATCCATACATAGAGGTTCTTGCTTTCAAGGAATTCGTACAGCAGGTTTCTACAAGTTAGGCATTTCAAATGCTTTAGAAGACTGTGAACGTTCAGTATGCTCCATTTTCATTTCAAAGAAAGATCGTTTGACTTCCATAGCAAAGGTGGAGACCCTTCCAAACGTTGAGTCCAAATACTTATACCTTGACCATTTCAGGCAAGTCTTGTGG
>NW_011425590.1:0-527 GCF_000754665.1 Bison bison bison
TGAGTTGAACCCATCCAAGCTCCTCTTGCCCATTGGCACCGCCCCATAAGACCCCCTGCCCTCTACTGGCCTGGCACATAGCCCTTCTCTGGTCACACTTTTCCTGAAACTATCGTTCCTATCCATCTTCACGCTCTTCCCCAAACAAGTGGCTTTCTGTGCTCCCTCTCTTGTTCTCTCCAAGTGTCCAGGGTAACCATGAGGGTGAATAAGTCATCTGGTCCTGAGCTTCGTTTTTGTTCGTTGGAAGATTTTTGATTACAGTTTTGCTTTCCATGCTTGTGATGGGTATGTTGGGATTATCTATTTCTTCCTGGTTCAGTTTTGGATTGTTATACTTTTCTAGGAATTTGTTCATTTCTTCCAAGTTGTCCATTTTATTGTCCTATAGCTGCTGATAGTAGTCTTTTATGATCCTTTGTACTTCTGTGTTGTCTGCTGTGATTTATCCTATTTTCCTTTCTAATTTTGTTGTATTTGATTTATCCCCCCTTTCTTTCTTGATGAGTTTTGCTAATGGATTGTCT
>NW_011425591.1:0-540 GCF_000754665.1 Bison bison bison
GGCAATGCCAAAGAATGCTCAAACTACTACACAAATTGCACTCATCTCACACGCTAGTAAAGTAATGCTCAAAATTCTCCAAGCCAGGCTTCAGCAATATGTGAACTGTGAACTTCCTGATGTTCAAGCTGGCTTTAGAAAAGGCAGAGGAACCAGAGATCAAATTGCCAACATCTGCTGGATCATGGAAAAAGCAAGAGAGTTCCAGAAAAACATCTATTTCTGCATTACTGACTATGCCAAAGCCTTTGACTGTGTGGATCACAATAAACTGTGAAAAATCTGAAACAGATGGGAATCCCAGACCACCTGACCTGCCTCTTGAGAAACCTATATGCAGGTCAGGAAGCAACAGTTAGAACTGGACATGGAACAACAGACTGGTTCCAAATAGGAAAAGGAGTACGTCAAGGCTGTATATTGTCACCCTGTTTATTTAACTTCTATACAGAGTACATCATGAGAAACGCTGGGATGGAAGAAACACAAGCTGGAATCAAGACTGCCGGGAGAAATATAAATAACCTCAGATATGCAGAT
>NW_011425592.1:0-539 GCF_000754665.1 Bison bison bison
CAACAAAGGACACTACATAATGATCAAAGGATCAATCCAAGAAGAAGATATAACAATTATAAATATATATGCACCCAACATAGGAGCACCACAATATGTAAGACAAATGCCAACAAGTATGAAATGGGAAATTAACAATAACACAATAGTGGGAGACTTTAATACCCCACTCACACTTATGGATAGATCAACTAAACAGAAAACTAACAAGGAAACAAAAATTTAAATGATACAATAGACCAGTTAGACCTAACTGATATCTATAGGACATTTCATCCCAAAACAATGAATTTCACCTTTTTCTCAAGCACACACAGAACCCTCCACAGGATAGATCACATCCTGGGCCATAAATCTAGCCTTGGTAAATTCAAAAAAGGTTGAAATCATTCCAAGCACCTTTTCTGACCAGAATACAGTAATATTAGATCTCAATTACAGGAGAAAAACTATTAAAAATTCCAATATATGGAGGCTGAACAAAACGCTGGTGAATAACCAATAAATCACAGAAGAAATCAAAAAAAGAAATCAAAAAT
>NW_011425593.1:0-714 GCF_000754665.1 Bison bison bison
CACTGACTAAAAGAATTTTAAAATTTGAGCCCAAACTACTCTTGAAAGTAGGAGTTATTTCTTAGAAAAAGCTGATGTATATATAATATATTTATATATTTTTTAGTCAAGTCTGAATTTTTCTCAGATTTCTTTTGCATTTTTGGTTAGAGCCAAGATTCATGGATGAAATGTGATTTACTATTACACCATATGTAGAGTAATACCCCATTTTTTGCCCCTTCGTGTTACAGATTTCTTTCATACAATTTCTCATTGAAAACTGTCTCAAGATATTTGGAGAAGATATCACTTGTCTCTTTGGAGAGACGTCAGTGAGTTCTGATAACAGTGATATCACTGATATTACCGATAACAGTGAGAAGGTTGCAGGTACGTGAATAATGTAACTGGCTTTGATGCCAAAGACAGCAAGGCTTCCAGGGGTCAGTGGGAGATCCTAGAGCCCAAAAGCACATTCTAAGGGCAGTAATTTCCATCTGCTCCAAGACATGGGAAGTTTCCCACTTGTGAGATCAAAGCAAGGATAAGACTGTTCTGATTTCAAGAAGCAACTAGTACAGCTTTAGGAGACATCACGATTCGTTGAGTTCAGTTCAGTTGCTCAGTCGTGTCCGACTCTTTGTGACCCCAAGGACTACAGTGACCCCAAGTCCTTGGGGTCGAGGACTGCAGTGTGCCAGGCCTCCTGTCCATCACCAACTCCCAGAGCTT
>NW_011425594.1:0-522 GCF_000754665.1 Bison bison bison
GGTCACTTCAGTTGTGTCCATCTCTTTGCGACCCTGTGGACTGTAGCCCGCCAGGCTCCTATGGGATTCTCCAGGGTGAGAACACTGGTGTGGGTTGCCATTTCCTTCTCCAGGGGATCTTCCTGACTCAGGGATGGAACCGGTGTCTCTTTCATCTCCTGCACTGGCAGGCAGGTTCTTTACCACTAGCGCCACCTGGGAAGCCCAAGGTGAAGTTCATCATTCATTAACTGAGTAACTATTCAGTGACTGACTATTAGACGCTATCTAATAGTTATGACGGTGAACAAAACAAAGATCTGCTCTCTTGAGGTGAATATTTTAGTACTAGAGAAAGACAAAGAACAAGTTAAAAGTATATTTAATACAATGTCAGGTAACGATAAGGGTCCCAAAGAAAAACGAATCAGGGTAAGAGGCTGGGTGTTGACTTTTCAACTGGGTGATCAAGGCATGTCTCTCTGAGGAATCAGTATATGGCTAACAGGCCCTAACCAGAGGGTAGTGTTAGGACTTGGAGCT
>NW_011425595.1:0-521 GCF_000754665.1 Bison bison bison
AAAGAAGGGCAATGTTTGATTAACAGACTGTTGTGGTTGAGCTACAGAACTAGTTTCCAGCCCAGAGTAATTCCAAATCTTAAAAGTTCAGCAACTGAAAAAGAAAATTAATATCGTGGTTAAGTGGCTGATAGATCAGGCTGAGGCTTTCATAAAGGGCTTTCTGTAGCACCGCTAGCAAGAGTGGGAACATTAAAAAAAAAAGAGAGATTGCCAGTGCATTGTCAGCTTGACATCAGTCAAGAGAAATCTTCTGATTTTCCCTGAATGCCCAACTGCTTCTACCCCATTGCTCCGAATGGCAGGTGTTCAAAGACACTGAAGTCCCAGTCTGATGTTCACTGCCATCTTTCCACACCTGACCGGGAGACCGTGAGCAGTCCGGGGGGCGGGGTGAGGGAACCACGTGGTACCCATGCGCCCATACCGGTGCGTTCATCCTTGGGGACAGGATGCTCTCACATCCCTGGGCCCAGGCGGCTGTTGGAGTTCCCAGCACATCACTACTGGAGCTTCAAGTG
>NW_011425596.1:0-655 GCF_000754665.1 Bison bison bison
GTCTGGAAGGGGTTCCCGACCTTCCGGTCGCACCTCAGGATGAGGCCGGTCTCACGACGACATTCCAGACGTGGCCTCGAGGGTGCTTCCACATTGTGAAGCACCCCGATTTCCCGGTCCCCTCTTGGTAAGAACCCGATGCCCGGACACCTCTCCGAACTCCACCCTGTGAATGAAGTCAACACGAAGGGGCAGTGACTCGTCCGTGCATCGTCCGGAAAAGACCCCCAGGTTCCAAATACCGCTCGACAAGTGGCCTCTCTCCCCGGGGACACCTCGAGAGGCAAGCGGAGTTCCATGCCTCAACCCAAGACGAGGCCTGACTCTCCTGTCCCCAGTCTGCAGGGACCCTGCGATCGGAGTCTGAAATCAGAGGAACCCTGAGGTTCCTGCCTCAACTGGAGATGAGGCCCTCTTCCAATGCACCAAACCCCGTGGAGTCCCGAGAGGCACCCCCGCCCACCTCCAGTTTCCCTGACTTCTCAGAGCCACCATGAGAAGCCCCCTGAGGTCACCTGCACAAGTCGAGGGAAGCCAGGGTTTCCTGCCTCAACCCGAGAAAGACCTCGAGAGACCTTCTTCAACACGTCTCGAGGCCAGGTTCCCCTACATGACTCGAGAGCAATGACGCGCTCCCCCTCGCCACTCGCATGGA
>NW_011425597.1:0-588 GCF_000754665.1 Bison bison bison
CAATACTCATATCAGATAAAATAGACTTTAAAACAAAGGCTAGTGAAAAGAGACAAAGAAGGTCACTACATAATGATCAAAGGATCAATCCAAGAAGAAGATATAACAATTATAAATATATATGCACCCAACACGGGAGCACCACAGTACGTAAGACAAATGCTAACAAGTATGAAAGGAGAAATTAACAATAACACAAAAAATAGTGGGTAGACTTTAATATCCCACTTACACCTATGGATAGATCAACTAAACAGAAAATTAACAAAGAAACACAAACTTTAAACGATACAATAGACCAGTTAGACCTAATTGATATCTACAGGACATTTCATCCCAAAAACAATGAATTTCACCTTTTTCTCAAGCGCACATGGAACCTTCTCCAGGATAGATCACATTCCTGGGCCATAAAGCTAGCCTTGGTAAATTCAAAAAAATAGAAATCATTCCAAAGCATCTTTTCTGACCACAATGCAGTAAGATTAGATACTCAATTACAGGAGAAAAACTATAAAAATTCCAACATATGGAGGCTGAACAACACGCTAGCTGAATAACAAACAAATCACAGAAGAAATCAAAAAA
>NW_011425598.1:0-553 GCF_000754665.1 Bison bison bison
CAGGGTCCCGGTGCCCGTGGCTTGGGGAGGCGGCTCCACAGCCAGAGTGTTGCTCCGTTTGTGCCCAGAAAGCGCCTGCCAGACGGGGCCTTTCCTGGAGCTGTCCTCCCGCCTAGAGGCAGGTGGATGCGCTGTGCGGGCTTCCCCTATGCGTTTGGGCTCCCGAGCACAGCCGCAGCGCAGGGGAACCAGCCCATGATCAGTGAGCTCCGGGCAGTACTTTGGTCCCAGGTTTGGAGCCCAATGCCCGGAACGCGGGAGAGAAGAGGCTGGCTGCCGGCGGGTGCTTGCAAGTCTGTTCCTGGGAAGGACCGAGTGAGCTTCCACACCGGCGGAGCTCCAGCTCTGCGCCCAGGCGCGATAGCACAGAGCCCCGGCGAGAGGCTGCTCTGGGCTTGGCGAGCCTCCCCAAGCCCTGCCCCAGCTTCTAGCGTTCGCGCCCGGGAAGGAGCAGGCTGCGGGATGTGGGAGACGTGACTGGTCCTGACTGGGTGCCTCAGCTCAGCTCTCGCCTTCCCTTCGGACCTAGGAGCCAGGCGTCCTTGCAGAGGGC
>NW_011425599.1:0-633 GCF_000754665.1 Bison bison bison
AGAGACTTAGTTGCTGCCATGGGTCTGTGCCGTATAGGCTGTGGGGCTATGGGCATAGGAGAACGTGCAGATGACTAGGATTTAGCTTAAAAAGTGTTATGATGGGGAAGTACAGGGTTCCATGGGACCCAGTGGAGGGGCAAGCATCACAGTCTGGTGAGAGAACAGGGCAATGAAGGTTTCACAGAGAAGTGACCTCTGAGTCTTATGAGGGATGCATAGGAATTGGCAGATTAAGGAAAATGTGGTTCAGGTAGTGTAACATGTGCAAAGGCCTGCTGCTAAGAGAATTCCTGGAAAAGAGGTTCACTGGTGTTGATCATAGTAGTTAGAGGGAACTAGAAGGCTGAAAAGCTAAGTCAAGGTCATATAAGCTGAGTTTGTAAATCCTGTTAAGGAATTCGGATTTTTCCTCCCATCAGAGCATTAGAGAGACACTGAGAGCTTCAAAATATGGAGAGGAGGTGACCCAGTTTCAGGGGTCACTGATCCTTGGTCAGAGATTGCTGTCTGCTCTGGTTTTCCTGGATGAATGAAAAGACTGCTCTCTGTTTCGAGTGAGTCTCTAAGGCAGTCAGCATGAGGTGGAACTCACACGGGCCTGTGGGTGTTGTTCATGATCCCTGATTAAGA
>NW_011425600.1:0-731 GCF_000754665.1 Bison bison bison
CGCCAGTCCAGGTTCGATGCACGATACTGGATGCTTGGGGCTGGTGCACTGGGACAACTCAGAGGGATGGTATGGGGAGGGAGGAGGGAGGAGGGTTCAGGATGGGGAACGCGGGTATACCTGTGGCGGATTCTTTCAATATTTGGCAAAACTAATACAGTATTGTAAAGTTTAAAAATAAAATAAAATTTAAAAATAAAATTAAATTAAAAAAAATAAAGGGCACTTAGTAGTGACATTTATAATGGCTCCTACCAAATATATCTCACTAGTACCATAAAGATTCCCCTTTAGCAATGTTTCTCTACCATGTCTTCTCTGTATAGTATTTGATACTTTTTTCACTACTCAGAGATGATACTTCATTAGCATAGTTTGATTATTTATAACAATACACTGGGCTTCTCAGGTGGCACTGTTGTTAAGAATCTTCCAGCAAAGGCAGGAGTCAAAGAAGATGTGATTTGGGAAAATGCCCTGGAGGAGGAAATGGCGACTCACTCCAGAATTCTTGCCTGGAAAATCCCAAGGACAGAGGAATTTGTTGGGCTATGGTCTCCGGGATCACAAAAAGGTGAACCTAAAAGACTTCTTGGTAATTCACTATAATGAGTGTATTTCATGTGCTGTTAAAGAAATACTGAGAAATGTATTTACCTGTTGGTATTTTCTTCCAGATACGGTGTGCTATTTGACATTTTTCATCCACACAAAAGAGTTAGAAATTTTTG
>NW_011425601.1:0-525 GCF_000754665.1 Bison bison bison
TCATCTCCTGACACTTTCCTGCCCAAACATATGGGTTCTCTCATTTACACATGTTCACATAGCCATCATTACTTGGAAACTAAAGAGATTTTTCCAACTTCGGTAAATGGCAATCCTTTTGTCTAGCTTCTTAAGTCACAAACCTTACACTTGCTCTAAACTTCTCCTTCTTACTCCACAGCCAATGAGCAAATCCCCTAGGTCAGCCTCTGAAATACATCCAGAACCCAATCACATCACCATTTCCACTCCTGCCACTCCTATCTCTGCCTTTCAGCTCTCTCTTGTGATAGCCTCCCAAGAACTCTCTGCTTCCATCCTACTCTCGGCACAGAAGCCAGTGACCCTTGTAAAACGTAGCCAGATGCTCCAGATCCTCTTCTTGGAGTCCTCCTCTGACTTCCCCTCTACCCAGGACAAAATCCTAAGTCCTGACAATGACCTACAAGGTCCTGACACCTCTCCCCTTATCACTCTGCTCCCAGCTCCTACCCTCCATTCACTCCACTTCCTTTCTGTTGCTGG
>NW_011425602.1:0-543 GCF_000754665.1 Bison bison bison
TGACCTCAGTTCAGTTCAGTCGCTCAGTCGTGTCCGATTCTTTGTGACCCATGAATCGCAGCACGCCAGGCCTCCCTGTCCATCACCAACTCCCGGAGTTCACTCAGACTCACGTCCATCGAGTCACTGATGCCATCCAGCCATCTCATCCTCTGTCGTCCCCTTCTCCTCCCACTCCCAATCCCTTCCAGCATCAGAGTCTTTTCCAATGAGTCAACTCTTCGCATGAGCTGGCCAAAGTACTGGAGTTTCAGCTTCAGCATCATCCCTCCAAAGAAATCCCAGGGCTGATCTCCTTTAGAATGGACTGATTGGATCTCCTTGCAGTCCAAGGGACTCTAAAGAGTCTTCTGCTTTTGAACTGTGGTGCTTCTGACCTAATCCTCCATAAATCAGAGGTCCATAAAACAGCTCACGGAACTCAGGAAAACTGTTTACTTATGTTTACGGGTTTAATGTAAAAAGATATAATAAAGGATATAAATGAACATCCAGGTGGAGAGAGGTGTAGAATAGAATATATGTGTAGAATAGAAGAGATTC
>NW_011425603.1:0-586 GCF_000754665.1 Bison bison bison
ATAGAAGGAACATACCTCAACATAATAAAAGCTATATATGACAAACCCACAGCAAACATTATCCTCAATGGTGAAAAATTGAAAGCATTTCCTCTAAAGTCAGGAACAAAACAAGGGTGCCCACTTTCACCATTACTATTCAACATAGTTTTGGAAGTTTTAGCTAGAGCAATCAGAGCAGAAAAAGAAATAAAAGGAATTCAAATTGGAAAAGAAGAAGTAAAACTCTCACTATTTGCAGATGACATGATCCTCTATATAGAAAACCCTAAAGACTCCACCAGAAAATTACTAGAACTAATTAATGATTATAGTAAAGTTGCAGGATATAAAATCAACACACAGAAATCCCTTGCATTCCTATACACTAATAATGAGAAAACAGAAAGAGAAATTAAGGAAACAATTCCATTCACCATTGCAACGAGAGAATAAAATACTTAGGAATATATCTACCTAAAGAAACTAAAGACCTATATATAGAAAACTATAAAACACTGGTGAAAGAAATCAAAGAGGACACTAATAGATGGAGAAATATACCATGTTCATGGATTGGAAGAATCAATATAGTGAAAATGAGTAT
>NW_011425605.1:0-537 GCF_000754665.1 Bison bison bison
CAGCCTTGAGAGGCACGGGAAGCTTAAGATATTCAAATAGCTTAGAACCTCTCAGAGAGTTAGAAACTGTCAGAATAAACTAGTAAAGGATTTCATTGATGAGCCAATGCTTGTTGCCAAGTTTTCACATCCCCTGAATTGTATCCTTGAATGTGTATTAATTAATATAGTTGGTATGTAGAAAAAATAAGTAGTGGCCTTGGTGTTAGTAACTTTAGACCCTTAAGGTAATAAATTCTTTTCTTTGTTGTAAACCCATTACACATCCACCTATAGAAATGCAATTTTATCTTCGGAAGATGGCGCCAAACCTTAAAATAATTACTTAGAGAAAATAAGTCTTTGTTGATAAGTCCTTGTCAAGAGTCCTAAAATGTTAGTAGGCCTTCTGGCCAGAAGATGATGTAAATCACCTGAACCATTTGTATACGATAAATTTGCAGGAAAGAAATCCTGGTTTTTTGATAAGAATCAAAGACTGCTGACTTTGCATCCCCTATTATCCTCTATGTGTAACTTAGGGTATATAAGCCCCTG
>NW_011425606.1:0-528 GCF_000754665.1 Bison bison bison
AAAGGGCTTCATCTTGCGATGACGTGGGAACCACGTGGTTTTTCTCGAGTTGCGGCGGGATTCTCGAGTTACGACGGGGAATTCGGGATGCCTCTTGTGTTGGCCCACGGAAGTCCAATCTTCCATTCGAGTTGCGAAGGAAAGCTGGGGATTGCTCTCGAGTGACTGCAGGGCCAATAGACCTCATCTAGGCTTGTGTCCAAAAAGCCAATGTTCCTCTCCAGGGGCGACCGGGATCTCGGGGTTGCATTCCAGACGCACCCGGGGAGACAGGCATTCATCTCGAGTGGAAGCAAAGAACCCCGCTCTGCTCTCGAGTCGCGACGGGTATCTCTTGGAGCTCACTGGGTGGACTAAAGGGAGTCAAGCCTCCTGAGGCGTTTGGAGAGAGGTCGCGAGGTTGGCCTCTAGGCCATGCAGGAGACGAAGGCCCTCATCTCCGCGATGACGGGGGAGTCTCAGGGTGTTCTCGGAGCGGCGGCCCCAGGGTGCGGTTTCTCGACGAGGTACGACGGCGAGGTCAGTGAG
>NW_011425607.1:0-515 GCF_000754665.1 Bison bison bison
GTAAGTAAGATTGGATATGGGTTATGGATGGACACAGTCTACTAACCATGCTTGAACAATTAAAAACAAACAAACAGAAAAACTGTGATGGTATAATTTAGGTTACTTAAATTCCACTCATCGATAAATGAACAATTTTGTCTTTCCCATACACATTTCACCACTCATTTCCATCATGGCTGGAATTCCTATTCAATAGAATAAAAGCTCATCTCCTTGTCAGTGGTTTAACCACTACACCACTACAAGACTCTATGAGACAACAAGAGCAAAAGCAAACTAGGTAATTTTACTCTACAAAGAACTAATCTGTGAAGTTGACTCACAGGCTAAAGGAGGTAAATGTTATCACTCAACCCAGACCCTTTCCTTCTTCCTCATTTCACCAAACTCAAGTCCTGTGTAGTTCACCTACTTTTGCATGTACATGTGCTGTAAAGGAAGCTGACCTCATACATCTCCTTGGAAGGAAGAGCTCAGATTCCTGAAATAATCACATTGACCTTGTACCCTTG
>NW_011425608.1:0-681 GCF_000754665.1 Bison bison bison
ATGATATTCTATAGAACCGGACAAAGTTGGTTTCCAAGGAAACTTGATTCCTTGGAACCCGGAAAGCTGGTTCTTTTCATATGCAATTCCAAACACTTAGCTCCTTCCCAAAGCCTGCCTGGCCGCCAGCCCCACCCCCCACTCCCCAGAAAAAAACGGCTCAAAGAAATCTTTTCCATCTCAGGCGGAAAACTGGAAGATGGCTTGTCTTGTCTGTCTGCATTGATGTCTGTGTCAGTGTGAGCCTTGTGATTTTTGATAATAGTGCTCAAGTTCTGAGTTCTTATTTCAATGGTCTCAAGACAAGGCAGCCCTTGCCAACCAACTGCTTCCAATACAAGAAAACATTGACCTCAGTGAATGTCAGAGTCCCGTGAACTGGGAACTAGTCAAATATTAAATATCTAGTAGTTTTGGTTTTGTCTCTACTGTAGACATGTCTAAGAGTCATCAACATTAAGCACAAAATAGTTCATAGTGCCTCGGTTTGTTCTAAGGTAAAAATTAGCTATATCGTTATAGCTGTCACAAGCTTGTCAACAAGAAAGTACCTCGAAAGAACAGGAAGAAAACGAAAAATTAAATGTCGAATATGAGCTTTTCGATAAACTATGAACACTAATTACACTCTACAATATCTGCCTAATGAGAGTCTTGAATTGAAGGCAGAGGAGAAGGGGT
>NW_011425609.1:0-562 GCF_000754665.1 Bison bison bison
TGGCTTCTCTGACTCCAGTTTCTCTTTGTCTTCTGCCAAAGCTGTGAATGAAGCCACCTGCACATGGAGTGGTCAGCTCCTCCCGGAACTACAAGAACCCCATCTACTCTTGCAAGGTGTTCCTAGGAGGTGTCCCCTGGGACATTACGGAAGGTGAGCTCTGAGTCCTTCTGCTTCAGGTGTTGAAGGTGGCCCTGTGTTTCCAGAGGATGAGACTTGGCCTTGAGGCCAGGCCAGGCCCTGAGCCTCTGCCCGGGCTCAGGGTATGACAGGAACAGCTGTGAGGGGAAAGGAGCCTTCACAGAGCCTGCAGTGCTGCTGCGTCTGGTGCCCACACGTGTCACCGGAGACCTAGGGCCAGTTCAGAGCTGCCTGTCCAGGAGGGCGAGCGACAGTGATGGCCCTGTGCTTGTGCCGTCCTGGGGAGAAAGGTGCCCAAGTGTCTGCCATTGTTTCCATCCCTTGCAGCTGGATTGGTTAACACCTTCCGTGTTTTCGGCTCTTTGAGTGTGGAGTGGCCTGGTAAGGATGGGCAAGCACCCCCGGTGTCCTCCCAAAGGTA
>NW_011425610.1:0-703 GCF_000754665.1 Bison bison bison
GAGGCTGTTAGACAGCCTATGTGGGAGGCTATAGCGGTCGGTGGTGGGTCTCCACTTTTGCGCAGATCATATTTTCTGCCATTGATGAACAGGAGGGGGCTTACAGGACCCTACGGTCAGGCGCCCTGGTGAGCCCCCTCCCCCTCTGCACAAACATTTAAAGACTTATCTACCACTTTCTGATTTAAGGTGGTTGGCGCCACCTCCGTTTGCGCCTCCCAAAGCCTCCAAAGGTCTTGCCTAAAGCTGAAGAGGATAAAAAGTGTTTTGCACAACAGAACTATTAAAGCATCGCATACACAATATGCAGAGCATACTCCTTGGAGAAAACCCCTCAGGGGGGGCCTCACCCAGGCTAGGAGAGAAGCGGAATGGTAAGGGGTTTTAACAACAATATTAACCCCGGACATGCTGGTTACTCCAATTGCAACGGGAGTGGCTGGCCCCCTACCTGAGGGTATTGTACGATTTGTGCTCGGGCGTAGCTCGCTTTCTTTTCAAGAAATTTTCACTGGTGCCTGTTGTAGTAGATTCTGGTTATATTGGGGAAATTTAAGTTTTGATCTTGCCACTTACCAAAACTGTGCAAATTAATAAAGGTCAAAGAATAACACAGCTTTTGCTTTTAAGTTATTATCAGAAAGGTAAAAAACTTGTACTTCTCAAGCTAGGGGCCACAGAGTATTTGGATCTAGTGATCTAG
>NW_011425611.1:0-506 GCF_000754665.1 Bison bison bison
ATATTTTCTGTTTGTTTTTTTTTTTTTTCCTAGCTAAAAAAAATTAGCTGAATTTCTTAGTATTTGTCCATGGCTCAAATTCTAAATTTTATTGACTTATAGTTGTTTGCTGTAGTCCCTTATGACTCTTTGTTATTTCTGTTATATCAGTCATAATGTCATCCTTTGTCATGTCAAATTGATGGATTTGTTGTCCTCTTTCTCTTGATAAGTCTGTATCATGATTTGTCTATTTTACTTCTCCTCTCCAAGAGACCCTTTTTAGTGATACTGATTTTGGCTATTTTTTTTATCATTTCTTTTTTTTAATTTCTGCTTTGATTTTTATCATTTTTTTCCCCTTCTATTCACTTTGGGGAATTTTGCCTGTATTTTTCTTCTTTCTCTAAAATGCTTTAGATTGTAGGTTATGTTGATTACTTGAGATGTGTAAGAATTTATCAAACTTCTACTCTTTTACTGCTTTAGCATGCTCCATAACTTTGGATAATCATGTTTTAATATTA
>NW_011425612.1:0-618 GCF_000754665.1 Bison bison bison
TGTGTAATCACCCATAAGGGAAAGAATCTGGAAAAGAATAGATATGTATAATTGAATCCCTTTGCTGTACACTTGAAACTAACACAACATTGTAAATCAGCCATACTTCAAATAAAATTAAAAAAGAGCCCGGAAATAGTATCACTTCAAGTGGAAAACATTAGAGAGAATCATCTTTCCTTGCAGAATGTTGCAGTTGGTTTACATCACAGTTTACTCACATCACAGTTTATTCAGAGCCTGCTGTTAAGTCAAAATCCCATGGTTGTTATTTTAGTCTGTTGACACTGTGGTTGCATATTTCACCATGTGACATCATTACCATGGAGGCATCAGACATTTTGGGGCTCCTAAATTATGACCGATGGATGGTGGTTAGGTGCTTTTTTCTCAGAACACCCTTTTTAACTACATGTGTACTGTACTACATGTGTGAACCATAATTAAAAAAAAAAGATGTTCATCACTTTCAATTAAAACACTAGATAGGAAAAAAAAAAAACCTCACTAGACAGCAAAGAATACATACTTATAAAACATTCCTCCTCTCAACGTTTTCACAAGTCCTGAATTATCTTGTAATCTGAGGATGCTATAATTTTGGCATCTACATTTGAA
>NW_011425613.1:0-546 GCF_000754665.1 Bison bison bison
CCTCCCTTGGGCGGAAAGCAGCTTTTCTATCTCAAAGGCACCAAGACGGCTTGAACCACCAAGGCCACAGTGATTTGCTAGATGTCAAGACTCTCTTCCAGTTGCTCTCATTAGGCCCAGGTAGGACTCCCTACAGTCACACATCTCTGCTTGCCTACACAGCCCACATGCCAAGGAAGCCAGCCTCCATTTGGGCCCAGGAGCATCCAAGATGGTCACCTGGAACGCAGCTTCCCTCTGAGCATCACCTGGTTTCAGATCCCCTATGACAAAATCAGAGATTTTGCTTCAGCGAGACTGCTCGAATTCTCTCAGATGCAGATGCACACTTTTGCCCCTCAGGCCCCCAAAGCCAGTGGCAAGACCCCCAGAGGAAAGAAGAACTTCACGTCAGGACTTTCAGCACCCACCATGGCGTATCTTTGGCAGGACTGCTATTGCCTAGACCCTGGACCCTGAAAACCAGCAGGCCCCAAACTGCCCCCAGGGGCTTCCCTGTCTCCCACTCTCCTGAGGTCCTTTGGGACATGCAATTACTCCTTGCTC
>NW_011425614.1:0-647 GCF_000754665.1 Bison bison bison
TGTCTGCTCAGCTCTTTGACTATTGCCTCCTGACGTCCCTGTTCGGGCGCCACGTGCCGGGGACCAGCCCCAGCTGATCCAGGATATTCCAAGCAGAGATGGCCTAGGCGACTACATATATGCTCATCAGAGATATCAAGAATAATAGTATGAGGATAGCTCATTAGGAAAAATTCGGTGGAGAAAAGAGACTGAGTAGCTTGGTTTTACGCGGGAGACCAAGAAATCTTCAAGACAAGAAGTTTGCACCACTTCCGTAGGCCGCAGGCACCCTCTCGAATAGCAGAAGGTGCCTCACCCTAGACACCTTCTCGAGTGGGTCTTAGCAGCGCAGGCATAATTACTAAGCATGGTGGGTTCCGAGCTCCAGATGGAGACTCAGCTGGAAGTGAAAGGGAAGAATGACAAGGAACTTTATGAATTGGAGCTGTAAGTTAAAACTTTGACAAAGAGACCGAGATTGTGGTGGGGGACAGCCCCCAGTAAAATCAGAGGTGAGAGCACAAAGCAATAAAGTAGGCAGAATCTGGTTTTTTGGGGGAATAGATGCTCAAGAATATCCGGGTGGACTCCTGAAGCTCGATCCGGCATTTGCGTATGCCGAGCCTCCTTCCTCATGACCTTTGTCCACATTGGAATGCCTCAGC
>NW_011425615.1:0-653 GCF_000754665.1 Bison bison bison
AGGACCCTCTAAAAAAGCGACCGACAGGCAGGTGGCGCCCGACAACCAACCCGCTGTCCGGAGAGCCGGCCGCAGCCTAGAAGCTCCGAGGGAGACCAGCAGGGACTCGTTGCCAAGACGGGGCCCATCCTAGGGCGCAGTTTCTCCGCTCAGTCAGCGACGCGGACAGGAAAAGAGGACACGCCGACACTTCTCGAGGACGTCCCTGGGCGAGGTACGACGGACGCGGGGAGCGGGGACAGGCGGGGGGGAGGGGAAGGATTCTTGACACCCCCACCCACGGGGCAGCGGAATGCACCCCCAGCCGAGAGGGACCTCAGGCCAACGTCAGGCGGCGCGACCTCCCGCCCCGAAAAATAACTCGCCAAACCCCTTTTGTGACCCCGACCCCAAACTCTTTCAGCAAAAACAACGTTCAACATGACAAATAAAGACCTTCACGTTAGAAATGCGCACTCGTATTGTGGTGATGAAACAAAAGGCAAAAGCACACACTCATCACACACATAACCTCAAACCAACCAGCTCGATTCATCTGGAAAGAAATGCAAAACGTCAAGAGAGCGGGTCCATCTGGCGGCTCAGCCCGCCGAGGCCAACTCGAGCCCGTAAGACGCACATGGATCCGAGAGCTGACCAGGAAGAGACCAAGT
>NW_011425616.1:0-779 GCF_000754665.1 Bison bison bison
CTCAACAAGAAACCTTATCTGAAGTAAGAATTTTTGCCACTGTAGCTTAGTAATGGATCTTGAGATGAGATTTTTTTTTCCACTTGGAGTTGCCCTAAATCCATTGACAAGTATTCTTATAAGAGAAAGGTACAAAAGACACAGAGAGGAAGGCAATGTGAAGAGGGAGGCAGAGATTGGAGTAATGTGCCTACAATGCAAGGGACACCAAGGATTGCTGGCTAACACTGGAAGCTAAAAGAAAGGCATAAAAGTTTCCCTCAGAACCTCCAGAAGAAACCAAACCCATAGTCATTTTGATTTCAGATTTCTAGGCTCCAGAACTATGAGAACAAGTTCTTTTGTTTAGGCTGCCTGATGGTTTTTCTTGGTATTGTTAGGGGAACCAGCCACTGACTGAAACCACCTGCCTGACCAGACACAACAGTAACCACTTGCATGAGCTATCTTATAACAGGAGGTCCTAGTAAGGAATGTGAAACTAACAAACTAACCCCAACCGGAAGAATTCAGGGAAGGTTAAAAGGAGAGAGGAGACACCATGTGTCCTACCAACCACCCAGAATCATTCTCGCTGAAATGCATCTGGTTTGAGCATTGCATGCACCACCAGGAAGGAGCCTGAGTCAAAGACATTAGCCAGAGATAACCCTGGAAACGAATTCCATCACCATAAAACCTGAGGCAATGAGCCGCATGGCAGAGCAGTTCTCCTGGATTTCCTTACGCTGCTGCTCTCCACTGGGTACCCTTTCTCAATAAAATCTCTTGCTTTGTTA
>NW_011425617.1:0-522 GCF_000754665.1 Bison bison bison
CTCCAGCCAGTGTTTCCCTTCTTGTGGGGCCCCCGCCCATCCTCCATGCAGCAACTGCACAACCTCTTACAAGGTAAACCTGCTGGGGTCGATCCTGCCCACTAAGGCCAGAATGCCCTGGCCGGCAGGGCCCACAACCATGCTAACAAAATGAAACACAACCCCAGTGCTTCGCCGGGTGAGGGCCAATCTGACGGGCCCAGCCCCCGGCTGCTCTCACCTCAGGCCGCTCTGCTTCCAGGACGTGGGCCGAGGCCAAGTCCTTCCTAGTCTTCGCCTTTGCCTTGGGGTTGCAGCGCTGGAATAACACCCAAAGGCGGGCCCTTCTGCGACCCATCCTCGCGGATAGGGGCAGCCCCCGACTCGGGGGCAACCGCTGTTTCACGGTAGGATACCTCGGCTACCGAGCTATCACCACCAATCTCACACTACGACCACCACTCTCACACACACTGCTCTCACACACCACTCTCACACACACCGTTCTCACACTATCGACCACTGCTCTCACACTATCGACCA
>NW_011425618.1:0-574 GCF_000754665.1 Bison bison bison
ATACAAAATGTGGGTAGAATGTGAAACTCAGAAACAAAAAAGTGTGGAGATGCTGGATTGAAGAGGAAATTCTTTGTATCTGCTAATTTTAATAGTCTGAAGCTTGAAAGAAAATTGAGGTGTGCAAGGAAGAGGTGTCAAAAGTTTTAGCAAAAAGGAGACTGTTCTAAGCAGACCGACTTATAATGCTTTGAGTGGATCAGAACTTATTATTCAGGTGCTTGCCGCTGGCAGCAGCTCCATGTGGGAACTTGTTAGATATGCAGACTCTCAGGCCTACTCATTGAACCAGAATGGGAATTTTTTAACAAAATCTCTGGTGACCTGAATGCATATTCAAGTTTGAGAAGTACTGATATAGTCTAGTACTTTATACGGGTACTTTGAGTTTTTTAAGTTTCTCCCCTTTTCCTCCTACCACATATGTACCAAATCCACCACACAGTAAAATTGCAAAGAGATCTAAGACCCACATTATCTGGCAAAGATTTTTCTTCAAAAGAAGGAGGTTCAAAGGCTGAAGTTTTCTAGTGAAACTTTCCTTTGACCTTCACTCTAAGATTGTACCCCACGT
>NW_011425619.1:0-566 GCF_000754665.1 Bison bison bison
ACAGATTAATTAAGTACAGATCCATAAATAGAATTAGGTATACCTCTATTATACTTTATTTATACCCATACCTAATTAGGCGAACTGCAATTAGGCAAATATATTTATATTATGTATTTATAATAATATATATAGTATTATTAATTGTACCGCCTGTTGATAACTAAGAAATTGAGAAAACCCTTCTCTGAGTATCTCCTATTTGAGACAGCATGTCCCTCCCCCATAGGGTAAAGGGGAGCGTAGGAACTACGTAGGGTTGGAAAGTTCCACAGGTACCCTCAAAATGCCAATCTAACATTTTTGAACTTTTAACTACTGTGGGGGCTTGGGGGCAATGAAACAAATTTGACCCCTGAAATCTATCAGGGCAACTTGCCAATCATCACTATTTTGTAAAAGACTTGCAGTTGATCCTTATTGAATGGAATTACTATATTTGCTACTTCTTTTCTAAAAAGTTCCACGTCTTCTTTTTTTCCTCCTTTTTATAATTAATTGTGCCACCAAGCTGGGATAAGATAAAACTATTTTTCTTGGGGTCACTGGTAGATGGAACCAATGGG
>NW_011425620.1:0-524 GCF_000754665.1 Bison bison bison
CAGTGTAATTGAGCAATTTGTTCTAGGGTTTACTGATAACTGAGCCAGTGAGACTATGATAAGGTGGGGGGTTTGGGGAGAATGTGTAAGGTCCCTGTGAATAAGTCAAGGCTTGATAGAGATCAGGATGCTTAGCTGCCTGGAAGGCAAAAACGATGTAAGAAGATAGATATGTCAGCTGTGAAAGGAACTGATCAGTGTGTAGAAACCAAGGAAATAAGACAAGTAGAGGGAAAAGATGTGTGCTGAGGAGATGAAAAGGGAGGTGAAAACAGCCAAAAGAGGAATTGATGCCCTTGGCAAGAGGTAATGATAAGGGAAACTATTTTGAGAAATTGGAGATTTTTCTGACAATAAAATGGCAATTGTAATTCCTGTTTTCTGGCTTGCGGGGACCTGTTTGCTTTCAACATTTATCTAACCGCTCTCTCCTCAATCACATTTGAATACACATTGTCTACCTTTTTAATTGGCAAAAGTCCCTTTGAGCTTGTATTGGTTGCCTTGTTTATTAATGAGGTTCA
>NW_011425621.1:0-619 GCF_000754665.1 Bison bison bison
AGAGCAGCCCAGCAGGTTCCTCTGTCCATGGAATTCTCCAGGCAAGAATAATTGGACTGGGTTGCGATTTCCTTCTCCGATTTCAAAGCACACATGCTACAAACATGACGTTTGCACTCTGGAATACACGCTTGTCAATACTGAGACCACCATCTGAGGACACACGTTAGAACTACTTAGTTTCTAATCTGGATCACCCTTTCTGCCACTATTGAGATTATTGACAAAATTTAGAACAAGTGCCTTGCTGTCACTGAGACTGCACAGTAGAGCATACATCCCATCACTCCTGAACCCGGGTTATTGAGAATATGGCCTGCCACTACTGAGCCTGTCCCTAAAACATGCCTGTTGTAAGTACACATACACTTTTGGTATATTACACTCTGGATTCTGCATCCCTGCACTACTGAAATTGCCTTCCAGAACAAGAGTTCGTTGCCTGCTGAATTTTCACTCTAAACAATAAAAATCACAATAATTAGCTTGTTGCTTTATAAGGTAAGTCAGGCCACTACTCAACCTGCGCTGTAGTTCAGGTGTGCCTAAACAATTACTGAACTTTGCACTCTGATGTTTGTTTACTTCTGGACACACCTGAGCCAGCACTCTTATAGAC
>NW_011425622.1:0-609 GCF_000754665.1 Bison bison bison
GGTCTCCCTGGAGAGGAACACCGAGGTTTTCCGGCACCACTTCCTCTGAGCCCCTTCTACCCTCCTGATCTCCACAGGAGGGTCGACTCCCCTGCTTTGTCTGGAAGGGGTTCCCGACCTTCCGGTCGCACCTCAGCATGAGGCCGGTCTCACGACGACATTCCAGACGTGGCCTCGTGGGTGCTTCCACATTGCGAAGCACCCCGATTTCCCCGGTCCCCTCTTGGTAAGAACCCGATGCCCGGACACCTCTCCGAACTCCACCCTGTGAATGAAGTCAACACGAAGGGGCAGTGACTCGCCCGTGCATCGACCGGAAAAACCCCAGGTTCCAAATACAGCTCGACAAGTGGCCTCCTCTCCCCGGGGGACACCTCGAGAGGCAAGCGGAGTTCCATGCCTCAACCCAAGACGAGGCCTGACTCTCCTGTCCCCAGTCTGCAGGGACCCTGCGATCGGAGTCTGAAATCAGAGGAACCCTGAGGTTCCTGCCTCAACTGGAGATGAGGCCCTCTTCCAATGCACCAAACCCCGTGGAGTCCCGAGAGGCCCCCCCCCCACCTCCAATTTCCCTGACTTCTCAGAGCCACCATGAGAAGCCCCCTGAGG
>NW_011425623.1:0-592 GCF_000754665.1 Bison bison bison
CCGGCAGCGGCGGGGAGGGGCCGGCAAGCACGCACGGCGGGGGCCGCGGGACAGGGCCGCGGGCGCCATCCGGGGACCACAAAGACACCGGGAACACGGCCGGGCCACCAGGAAAACCAGCGCGGGGTCCCACCGCCACCCACACACGAGGGCGGTCCCGCGACACGCCTGGGACGCCGACCGGTCCCGGCCAGCCCCAGAGCGGGCCCCCCACGACCCGGCCCCGCCGCCAGGGCCGGCGAGCCGCCCGAACCCGTCTTCCGCCATCCGTCCTCGACAGATCCGTCTTCCGATCTAAGTCTGCCACCCCGAGGCCCGACATCCTGGGGATCACGCTCTCGAGCGAGGCGGCCCCGACCGTGACCGCACGCCGCCACCGGCTGCGGCTCGTGGGGAGAGGGCGGGCGCGATAGGCTCTCCCGCACCACGGCTGCGGGGCTGGGGAAGCCGGGGCCGACCGGACGTCGCGCCCCCGACACCCTTCCCCCCTTTGCCCCAACGGCTCACCACACCGCGGGGACCGACCGCGCGGCACGACGCGGCGCACGCACGGCGTCCGGGTCCCCCCCACCTGCCGGACGCCCGGCGGGGC
>NW_011425624.1:0-634 GCF_000754665.1 Bison bison bison
CATTGTAGGAACCACTCAAATTCCTACAGCAACAATTTCATTTGCATCTTTGGAGTGGGGAATCCTATGGGGCCGAACACAAAACTCACAGACATCAGGCAACCAAAAGAAGGTAATTAAACGATGTGTTTGAAGCTGTTGCCTTAGGCTAAAACCTCAGTTCCCCAGCCCAGGGTGTGAGAAATAACCAGCCAAGAAGTTGGATCACAATTATAGCTGCTTATTAAACAGCTATTCCTTTTCTTTCCTTTCCATGTATACAGTTATTGATTTAAAAGGGAGGGAAGAATGTCCTGCATGTGTGACACCTGCTTGGTGACTCCAAAAATAGAGTTAGTGCACTTTAGTAGATGAGAGAGGGGGAAATTGACTGAAACCCTATGGTCTAGCAAATGGAATTGTAATCCAAATGCTTCACAAGTAGCAAACTGAAATGTAGGATCCCAGCGACAACATAGGAGGGCTTCCCTTTCTCCCCATTTGGGTCAGCGGTTTCTTTTTCCAGTACTTTTTCGTCGTGGCCATTCTATCTGTTCCCTAGTGATTGCTTGTTGTCGCTGTGAATTGAATTTTCTCTACCAATAATCGACATTGAGCATCTTTACCCTGTGCTGCTTGTTTGAAATCTGTATGG
>NW_011425625.1:0-695 GCF_000754665.1 Bison bison bison
AAAAACTACCCACTCCAGTATTCTGGTCTGGAAAAATTCCATGATGACATCACTCTTATGGCAGAAAAGTGAAGAGGAAGTAAAAAGCCTCTTGATGAAAGTGAAAGTGGAGAGTGAAAAAAGTTGGCTTAAAGCTCAACATTCAGAAAACAAAGATCATGGCATCCGGTCCCACCACTTCATGGGAAATAGATGGGGAAACAGTGGACACAGTGTCAGACTTTATTTTTCTGGGCTCCAAAATCACTACAGATGGTGACTATAGCCATGAAATTAAAAGACGCTTACTCCTTGGAAGGAAAGTTATGACCAACCTAGATAGCATATTTAAAAGCAGAGACATTACTTTGTCAACAAAGGTTCATCTAGTCAAGGCTATGGTTTTTCCTGTGGTCATGTATGGATGTGAGAGTTGGACTGGAAGAAGGCTGAGCGCTGAAGAATTGATGCTTTTGAACTGTGGTGTTGGAGAAGACTCTTGAGAGTCCCTTGGACTGCAAGGAGATCCAACCAGTCCATTCTGAAGGAGATCAGCCCTGGGATTTCTTTGGAAGGAATGATGCTAAAGCTGAAACTCCAGTACTTTGGCCACCTCATGCAAAGAGTTGACTCATTGGAAAAAGACTCTGATGCTGGGAGGGATAGGGGGGCAGGAGGAGAAGGGGACAACAGAGGATGAGATGGCTGGGATGGGC
>NW_011425626.1:0-543 GCF_000754665.1 Bison bison bison
GAGGAGGCAGGAGAGTTCAGGATTGGGAACACATGTATACCTGTGGCGGACTCATTTTGATATATGGCAAAACCAATACATTATTGTTAAGTTAAAAACTAAAATAAAAAATAAATTCATTTAAAAAGTAAATAAAGACATCTAGCCAAAGGAATTAAACCAGTCATAAAAAAAGACAAATACTATACATTTCCACATATCTAACATAGTCAAGCAATAGAAAGGAACAAAGTAGAATGATGGAGTCCAGGATCTAGGGAAACAGGGAAGAAAAGAGGAGTTGTTGTTTAATGGGACAGGTGATGGGTATAGCGTTTCAATTTTGCAAGATGAAAAGGTGTAAAGATATGTTTCATAACAATATGATAAGGAATTCCATGGTAGTTCAGAAGTTAGGAATCCACGCTTTCCTATCAGGGGCCTGGGTATGGTTCTCAACCAGGAAACTGTCATTCAAGTTGCATAGCACAGCAAAAACATGACAACAACAACAAAACAACACTGTGACTGTATGTGTGTCTCTGTGTGTGTGTGTGTGTGTGT
>NW_011425627.1:0-704 GCF_000754665.1 Bison bison bison
AGAGCTAGTCTCGACATTTCATAAATGGCTATTTTAAATCTTTAATTCTATATTGATAAGCTTAAGAATTGGCTGGTTGGGAGAGAAATGGTAGAAAATCTTGCCAAGTTAAATCACTTTAGATCCAGTCATGGAACTTGAATATTGCTGTCAGTTAGTGTATTCTGGTGGCTTTGAAAAAAGAGACTATTGATAATTAAAGTTTGGTATACCAGAGGTAGGCTTACTCTAGTGAGCTCCTTAAATTGATTCCCTACATTTAAAATGCTTGTCTAGCTTTATGGCAGACTCACCACAGATCAGCAAGAATTGTCAGAACTGTGATCCCTTACACTTTTGGGAAAATATCAATGGAAAACTTATTTGAAAAAGATCAAGAACCAAAATTTTTGTTTAATGAAACACAAATTATTTTTAAATCAGGGAAAGCAAAATTTGTAAAAAAAAAAAGAGGAGGGGATAATATATTAAGAAAAGATTTACCTAGTATTTTCTTAGGCAGTGATTTTGGTTCCATTCAGCAAATATATATAAAGGCATGGTGTCATAAGCTGCAAACCTGAGACTCACAAATAGCTATATCACAGATGGATTTGGTAAAGGCTATCAGGGACGGTTTTAAAAAACTTTGGCAAGTCAGGATAAAGAGATGTTATAACTGATGCAGTGGTGGTATTGGGGAAGGTTTTGTGTAGTGAGTGTTA
>NW_011425628.1:0-667 GCF_000754665.1 Bison bison bison
AATAGGAGAAACAGTAGGTTCAGGATCTAGATGGAGGAAAAGGCTTAGAGGATCTTACACAACACTGCAGGCAGAAACAGAGATCACAACCACTTTGTGCAACCCAGAATGAAACTGCACTGCCCTTAATCCTCATATGGTTAGTTAATTCAATCAAGATGTGGGGTTTGGGAGGGAGGGGATGGGGAGAAAGTTTTTCTCAACTCTCATTCTTTTCCTCTTTTGACTTAGATCGGGTTTAGACCTGGGTAGTTAAGTTGGGGTTCCCCCCCTGCACTGGGGATAGATAAAATTTTGCTTTGTTTTTGATTTTTGCTGCTTTTTGTTGTTTAAAACTAAACAGGAATGAGGAAAGTTGAGGGTGGGAAGCTCTTTCAAAACTGTAAGACAACCACCACCACATTTTCAAACAGCTCAAAGCTCATCTTGGTGCAATGACTTTATTGTTTACTTTAAATCTAGCTAAAGAACAATTGCCTCACAGTCAGTTCTGGGAAATAAAATAAAATGTTGAAATCTACCAAGATTGACATATGGTACACATAGATGATAAGATTATCTATTTCGTATCACATCTCCCTGGAGTGATAACATTCTCATTGTGAAAAACATGGAAAATTCTGAGAAACCTGAAGAAAAACAATACCCAGAACCCTGTCAATCAGAG
>NW_011425629.1:0-595 GCF_000754665.1 Bison bison bison
GTAATTATTTGTTCTAGCTCTGTGAAGAATACTGTTGGTAGCTTGATAGGGATTGCATTGAATCTATAAATTGCTTTGGTAGTATACTCATTTTCACTATATTGATTCTTCCAATCCATGAACATGGTATATTTCTCCATCTATTAATGTCCTCTTTGATTTCTTTCACCAGTGTTTTGTAGTTTTCTATATATAGGTCTTTAGTTTCTTTAGGTAGATATATTCCTAAGTATTTTATTCTTTTCGTTGCAATGGTGAATGGAATTGTTTCCTTAATTTCTCTTTGTATTTTCTCATTATTAGTATATACGAATGCAAGGGATTTCTGTGTGTTGATTTTATATCCTGCAACTTTACTATAGTCATTGATTAGTTCTAGTAATTTTCTGGTGGAGTCTTTAGGGTTTTCTATGTAGAGGATCATGTCATCTGCAAACAGTGAGAGTTTTCCTTCTTCTTTTCCAATTTGGATTCCTTTTATTTCTTTTTCTGCTCTGATTGCTGTGGCCAAAACTTCCAAACTTGTTGAATAGTAATGGTGAAAGTGGGCACCCTTGTCTTGTTCCTGACTTTAGAGTAAATGCTTTCAATTTTT
>NW_011425630.1:0-510 GCF_000754665.1 Bison bison bison
AGAGGAGCACCGAGGTTTTTCCGGCACCACTTCCTCTGAGCCCCTTCGACCCTCCTGATCTCGACAGGAGGGTCGACTCCCCTGCTTTGTCTGGAAGGGGTTCCCGACCTTCCGGTCGCACCTCAGGATGAGGCCGGTCTCACGACGACATTCCAGACGTGGCCTCGTGGGTGCTTCCACATTGCGAAGCACCCCGATTTCCCGGTCCCCTCTTGATAAGAACCCGATGCCCGGACACCTCTCCGAACTCCACCCTGTGAAGGAAGTCAACACGAAGGGGCAGTGACTCGCCCGTGCATCGTCCGGAAAACACCCCCAGGTTCCCAATCCAGCTCGACAAGTGGCCTCTCTCCCCGGGGACACCTCGAGAGGCAAGCGGGGTTCGATGCCTCAACCCAAGACGAGACCTGACTCTCCTGTCCCCAGTCTGCAGGGACCCTGCGATCGGAGTCTGAAATCAGAGGAACCCTGAGGTTCCTGCCTCAACTGGGGATGAGGCCCTCTTCCAAT
>NW_011425631.1:0-535 GCF_000754665.1 Bison bison bison
GCCAGGCTCCTCTGTCCATGGGATTTTCCAGGCAAGAATACTGGAGTGGGTTGCCATTTTCTTCTCCAAGGGATCTTCCCGACCCATAGATTGAACCAGTTTATCCTGCATTGGCAGACAGATTCTTTACCGCTGAGCCACCTGGGAAGCCCCAATAATTCCGCACTGGTGGATAAAGTCTTGGAAATCACCCTCAACTGGAAAAGAGTAACAAGTACAGAGCTATTCTCTGTATAAACAGCAGCCAAATATGGACTAAGTAAGCCCACTGCCCCCAAAGAAGAAAGAGCTTAGAAACCCACACTCTCAATAAGAAAAACCATTAAGAAGTGACGGCTCAGAGGAAAAAAGCTGGATCCACATGCCAATGACCATGATATCCAATAGGGAAATTTGACTCCAGACACCAAATCAGGTTGTTGTAAGTATGTAGGATATTATCCTGTTTTTCTTAAAATGCACACATGGATAAAGATCCAAAAAGAAGTAAAGCAAAATGCTGTCAAAGTCATCTCTGGAGTGGAGGGGTCACAGG
>NW_011425632.1:0-659 GCF_000754665.1 Bison bison bison
ACTGGAGTGGGTTGCCATTTTCTTCTCCAGGGAATCTTCCTGACCCAGGGATCGAACCCAGGTCTCCTGCATTGTAGGCAGACGCTTTACCATCTGAGCCACCAGAGAAGTCCAAAAGTAATGCTGCTGCTGCTGCTAAGTCCCTTCAGTCGTGTCCGACTCTGTGCGACCCCATAGACAGAAGCCCATCAGATTCCCCGTCCCTGGGATTCTCCAGGCAAGAACACTGGAGTGCTAAAAAAGTATTAAATATTTTCTGAGAAATCAATGACTTAAGAACATTCCAAAGGATGATCTGTTGCAAAACTCACTGTATTCATAAATCCAGAAGCTTCACCCAGAAAGCTAAAAATTTTCTATTTACTTAAACAGAAACTAGTTGTCTTTGTAATGCACATTGTTTAACAAAGACTTTTAGTCTTATAAACATGACATGCTAACCTACAACCTTGAGATCCCTTTGCCAGTCAGACACTTGATACCTGTGGTAGAGTTGGGTCCTGTGTTCCTCATAACACAATATAACCTCTTTCCTCTTTAATAATAAAAATACAAAATTCAGGATCTTGAGAGAAACAGAGGACTGTACACAGATTCTCTGAGAAGCGTAGCCCTTCTAAACAGAGATGCTTGCTTGCTTCTTATTTCCCATGTCATCG
>NW_011425633.1:0-528 GCF_000754665.1 Bison bison bison
GAATAGTTCCAAGGCCCTGTAATATCTACTTGTTACTCTGTATAATTTTAGCAGCCGTCGATCTTTCCCTAGGTCAAGAATTTCATTAGGGGTTTGTAAAATGGTGATATTCTGTCATTCTTCGTTTCTCAGCTAGAATACTTTATCAACAGAAACTTCCTCATTTTGATTATTGGACTGTTGAGTTACTCTTGTGTTCAGTTTATATAAAAAAGACAGTAAATATGCAACTGTTCTCCCTTGTTAGTTTTTAGGATAATAAATTGATTCATAAGAATCTTTCAAAAGTGACTAATGAGATCTTTCTTCTTTCAAATATCATCATTCTCCTTTCAAGTATCATTATGAAGTCATGAATTTTTTATCATATTTTAGTGTTTCAATCCATTTGCAGTTATTACTTTGTGTGGCTCAGTCTGTTCTGCTTTTGGCAGTGAGCACCTCTTCAAGATAGCTCCTAAGTGTTTTTGATACTATCCTAGTGGTGTCTGACTGCTTCTGCTTTCTGGTATGATCCAACTCATTTCG
>NW_011425634.1:0-545 GCF_000754665.1 Bison bison bison
GAATCTCGGGGTTGTTCTCGAGCGGCGGCCCCAGTGTGCGGTTTCTCACGAGGTACGACGGCGAGGTCAGTGAGCCTCTCGTGGGGCGCCAGGGAAGTCGGGTCTCCATGCGAGTGGCGAGGGGGAGCGCGTCACTGCTCCCGAGCCATGGTAGGGGAATCTGGCCTCGAGACGTGTTGAAGAAGGTCTCTCGAGGTCTTTCTCGTGTTTAGGCAGGAAAACCTGGGTTTCCTCGACTTGTGCAGGTGACCTCAGGGGGCTTCTCGTGGTGGCTCTAAGAAGCCAGGGAAACTGGAGGTGGGAGGGGCCTCTCGGGACTCCACTGGGTTTGGTGCATTGGACGAGGGCCTCATCTCCAGTTGAGGCAGGAACCGCAGGGTACCTCTGACTTCAGACTCCGATCGCAGGGTCCCTGCAGACTGGGGACAGGAGAATCAGGCCTCGTCTTGGGTTGAGGCATGGAACTCCGCTTGCCTCTCGAGATGTCCCCGGGGAGGAGGCCGCTTGTCGAGCTGTATTTGGAACCTGGGGTTTTTTCCGAACTA
>NW_011425635.1:0-572 GCF_000754665.1 Bison bison bison
CACGCTTACTAATTATGCCTGGGCTGCTAAGACCCACTCGAGAAGCTGTCTAGGGTGAGGCACCTTTCGCTATTCGAGAGGGCGCCTGCGGCCTACGTAAGTGGTGCAAACTTCTTGTCTTGAAGTTTGATTGGTCTTCCGCGTAAACCAAGCTACTCAGTCTCTTTTCTCCACCGAATTTTCCTACTGAGCTCTCCTCATACTATTATTCTTGACATCTCTGATTAGCATATAAATAGTCGCCTAGGCCATCTCTCCTTCGAATACCCTGGATCAGTTGGGGCTGGTCCCCGGCAGGTGGCGACCGAACAGGGACCTCAGGAGGCAATACTCAAAGAGCTGAGCAGACACGAACCACGCAATCAGCAGGCAATAAGCATGGAGCTCAGCAGTGACGAATCATGCTGCTCAAACTGGCAATAATCAAAGCAACGTGACCAGGCAGGAATCACGCAGCTCAGCTGGCAATTGTCAAGCAGATGAGCCGACAGGAATCACGCAGCTCAAATGGCAATTGTCATGCAGATGAGCCGGCAGGAATCACGCAGCTCAGCAGGCCCTGATCACGTGAC
>NW_011425636.1:0-551 GCF_000754665.1 Bison bison bison
GGTCCCCTCTTGATAAGAACCCGATGCCCGGACACCTCTTCGAACTCCACCCTGTGAATGAAGTCAACACGAAGGGGCAGTGACTCGCCCGTGCATCGTCGGGAAAAGACCCCCAGGTTCCAAATACCGCTCGACAAGTGGCCTGTCTCCCCGGGAACACCTCGAGAGGCAAGCGGAGTTCCATGCCTCAACCCAAGACGAGGCCTGACTCTCCTGTCCCAAGTCTGCAGGGACCTTGCGATCGGAGTCTGAAGTCAGAGGAACCCTGAGGTTCCTGCCACAACTGGAGATGAGGCCCTCGTTCCAATGCACCAAAACCCAGTGGAGTGCCGAGAGGCACCTCCCACCTCCAGTTTCCCTGACTTCAGAGCCACCATGACGAAGCCCCCTGAGGTCACCTGCACAAGTCGAGGGACCCCAGGGTGTCCTGCCTCAACCCGAGAAAGACCTCGAGAGACCTTCTTCAACACGTCTCGAGGCCAGATTCCCCTACTATGACTTGAGAGCAATGACGCGCTCCCCCTCGCCATTCGCATGGAGACCCGACTTCC
>NW_011425637.1:0-562 GCF_000754665.1 Bison bison bison
AAACACCAAACTTGTACTGCACACGGTCCCATGGAAAGGCCCCCTCAGCAGGACAGCCACAGATGCTGCCATGAAAGGGCAGCAGGGTGCCCTCCTGCCTTGTTTGCTGCCTGGGCGGCCACCGGGTTTTGAAACCCATGCACCCTACTAAGTTTCTAGGGTGCAATTCGTGGACCCTTCCCTTTCCCATCCCAGCAGGTGGTCAAGGGCCCGCTGGCCTCCAAAGTGCCAGAAGCAGGGCTGGGCCAGCCGGCCAGAGTTCAGGGTTCTGGCCCTTGGACTTGCAGCGGACACTAGGCTGCTTGGGAAAACCGCGCGGCTCTGACCTTTCAGCAAAGGGGTGGAGCGGTAAAGGCCTTGAGCCCAAAGGCGAGGCCTTGCTGCGACCGCCAGGTTGTGCCAACAGAGGGCGGACTACGTGGTTCCCTGCTCCAAGCAGTCCCAGTTCCCTGACCTGTGGTCCGCACCCCTCCGCCGCGCCCACTGGATGCCCGATCCCTTGGGGACCCCAGGACGCGCACGCAGTGGGCGTTCCCGCCGCCACGGCGACCCCCGGAGGACA
>NW_011425638.1:0-723 GCF_000754665.1 Bison bison bison
GTTTGTTTTTGTTTGTTCGTTTTTTCTCTCTTTCTTTTCCTTCTTCTTTTCTTTAACATCGTATTTTTGAAATTCCAAACTCTACTCTAGATTTTTTAATTTTCGCTTTCTGGTATTAGTTATCAATTTTGTACCTGTACTTTCTTTATAATTTTCGCGTACCTTGTTTGTTTTTGTTTGTTCGTTCCTTCTCTCTTTCTTTTCCTTCTTCTTTTCTTTAACGTTGTATTTTTGAAACTTTCCTAAACTCTACTCTAGATTTTTAATTTTTGCTTTTACTCGTACTTTGTTACCAATTTTGTACCTTTAAGGACCCAATCTTTCAGGACCCATTTTTTCACTAGGGAGTGAGATTACCGGCTTGACTGCTCTCTCTCCCTTTTGGACCCTCCTTTTTCTCCACCAGGTCGCCTGTGTCTCCTCCCTAACCCCTCTCTACTCTACCCAACTCTGTGAATTTCTGTGTATTCCAGACGGTGGAGAACACTTAGGGAACTGATTACTGGCTGGATCTGTCTCCCTCCTTTTCATTCCCCCCTTTTATCCTTCTGGCCACCTCTGTTGCCTTCCTCCTTCTTCTCTTCTCTGTATAACCCCGTGAACATCTCTGAGTGGTCCAGTTGTGGAGTGCACATAAGGAAGTGACTACTGGCTAGCCCACTCTCTCCACTATTGATTCACCTCATCTCATTTGGGTCACCTCTAACTCCCTCCTCCCTCTTC
>NW_011425640.1:0-592 GCF_000754665.1 Bison bison bison
TGCGGCTCAAGTACAGCATGCCCCGCGACGAGAGGTGCGGCCCGTTGGCCGACCTGCAGGGCAGAGCGAAAGGAGGCGAAGCGCAAGGCTCTTAGGGCGCCCCGAGCCAACCGCCACCGTCTACAGGACCGTATCAGCCTGAAGGCGACCGATCTCGTCTAGTATCTCGGAAGCTAAGCAGGGTCGGGCCTGGTTAGTATCTTGGATTCGGGGAGACCACCTGGGAATCCCGGGTGCTCGAGGCTTTTTTGCCTAGCAGAAGAGGTCCTTTTAGCCCCCGCCGCGCGTCCCGATTCTTGGATCCCCCCCGCAGCCCCAGCCCCTCCCGGGCCGCGGGGAGCGGGTGGCCGGGGCCCCGACTCCCGCTGCAGACCTGGGTTGCCTCCGCGCGGCCCGCGAGCCCCTCCGCATTCGCATTCGGCTTCCAGGACACCCGACGACCGGCAGTCCCGTCTCCACCTGGGGCTCCTTTGGCTTGCCTCAGGCAATCCCGGGGCTTGCACCGACTCCAGCCAGAGCCCCCGGCCCCCGCCCCACCCCCTGCCTCGAGGCGATCGCGCATGCGCATGTGCGCGCGCACGCACAGATAGAT
>NW_011425641.1:0-533 GCF_000754665.1 Bison bison bison
GGCAAAATGATAGGATACTGAAAGAGGAACTCCCCAGGTCAGTAGGGGCCCAATATGCTACTGGAGATCAGTGGAGAAATAACTCCAGAAAGAATGAAGGGATGGAGCCAAAGCAAAAACAATACCCAGCTGTGGATGTGACTGGTGATAGAAGCAAGGTCCTATGCTGTAAAGAGCAATATTACATAGGAACCTGGAATGTCAGGTCCATGAATCAAGGCAAATTGGAAGTGGTCAAACAAGAGATGGCAAGAGTGAACGTCAACATTCTAGGAATCAGCAAACTGAAATGGACTGGAATGGGTGAATTTAACTCAGATGACCATTATATCTACTACTGTGGACAGGAATCCCTCAGAAGAAATGGAGTAGCCATCATGGTCAACAAAAGAGTTCAAAAGGCAGTACTCGGATGCAAACTCAAAAACGACAGAGCGATCTCTGTTTGTTTGTTTCCAAGGCAAACCATTCAATATCACAGTAATCCAAGTCTATGCCCCAACCAGTAATGCTGAAGAAGCTGAACAGTTCTA
>NW_011425642.1:0-549 GCF_000754665.1 Bison bison bison
TTTAATGACTAGTCATAAACAAAGCACCTCAGCCTGATAAGCCTCCTCTAATTTCTTCTGGCTGCTACTGATAATGGTCTGTAAATAATGCTGCCCGGTGTCTGGTGTCTCTGAAATATTTAACACTGAGACAGAGATGAGCTGGCAAGGTGCTGGCCTCTTTTTAGCTGAGACCTAGATCCCAAAAATATTCCCTCTTCATCCAGGGTTCCATCGAAATCAATATTTGCTTTTCACAAAGGATTTTTGTCCTATGAGGAGGAAAGACAGATAGTGGCAGCCCAGGACAGCAAATCTGCTTAGAGAACTAGCTCCAGGTTGCTATGCAGAGGGAAATAAGCCAGGTAATCCCACTTTTGGACCATTTCCCAATCTTTCCCCTTGCTTAGGGTCATTACTATATACCTGTACTCCAAGCTCGACCAACAAACACATTCAGATCCTCTCCATTGGTGGGTAAACAGAATTCCTTGCCACAAGGTACTCCTGAAAACTGAGCAACATTTTGTTCCCTGAATGGGCCAAGTGTCCTTCCACCCCAGCTTTTTT
>NW_011425643.1:0-522 GCF_000754665.1 Bison bison bison
GCAGGGAGAGTAGGCAAGCCAGAGCAGGTGTGTGTGTAGGGGGCAGCTTACAGATGGGAATACAAGACTGTTGAGGGGTCTGGATGCTCCACTGAGGAGTTTGGCCTTCATTATATAGGCAGGGGGTAGCTACAAGGGTGTTTGATCATGGTGATGCTTTAAAAGAACAGCTAGGCGGTGGCTCAGATGGTAAAGTGTCTGCCTGCAATGCACAATACTTGCAGTAGTTGTGGGTTCAATCCCTGGGTCAGGAAGATCCCCTGGAGAAGGAAATGGCAACCCACTCCAGTATTTTTGCCTGGAGAATCCCATGGACGGAGGAGCCTGGTGGGTTACAGTCTGTGGGGTCGCAAAAAGCTGGACACGACTGAGTGACTAATACTTAGACAGCGTCCTGCATGAAGGTTCAGGGTGGAGCGGGATAGTGAGCCGAGATGGTATTAATAGTTACGTGTGAGGCAGAAAAACAATGGTTCTCAGTCCTGACTGTCCAGGAGCACACCTGAGGAAGGAGCCTAAAAC
>NW_011425644.1:0-516 GCF_000754665.1 Bison bison bison
ACCTCCAATTCCTAACGTGGGACTTCTCCTGAGACGCTGTAGCGGGAAAGGGCTTCATCTTGCGATGACGGGGGAACCACGTGGTTTTTCTCGAGTTGCGGCGGGATTCTCGAGTTACGACGGGGAATTCGGGATGCCTCTTGTGTTGGCCCAGGGAAGTCCCATCTTCCATTCGAGTTGCGAAGGAAAGCTGGGGATTGCTCTCGAGTGACTGCAGGGCCAATAGACCTCATCTAGGCTAGTGTCCAGAAGCCAATGTTCCTCTCCAGGGGCGACCGGGATCTCGGGGTTGCATTCCAGACGCACCCGGGGAGACAGGCATTCATCTCGAGTGGAAGCAAAGAACCCCGCTCTGCTCTCGAGTCGCGACGGGTATCTCTTGGAGCTCACTGGGTGGACTAAAGGGAGTCAAGCCTCCTGAGGCGTTTGGAGAGAGGTCGCGAGGTTGGCCTCAGGCCATGCAGGAGACGAAGGCCCTCATCTCCGCGATGGACGGGGGAGTCGTGGGGGTGGTTC
>NW_011425645.1:0-536 GCF_000754665.1 Bison bison bison
ATATCTTATATTGACTTACTCTTACTTACTTAGCCTAAGTTATATGGATTTTTAGATCACTAAAATGATACATCTTTCAAATTTAGACAGAAGATATGACTTTTTTTTTTCAAAATGACATATGTGATACCTAATGGATATCTTTAATTTTAAAGTTCATATACGAATTCATCACTCAAAACATCATGGCATTTGCGCCCCTGCTGGTTTTCCTATCACATTTTTTTAATAAAATTAGTCAATTTTTTAAATGAAGCATCTGGAAATGAACGTCCAGCAGATCTTTATTTATCTGGAGGAAAAAATACTCTAACATATCCAAAGTTAAGAAGAGCAGATGCTTGCTTTTAACTTTCCACCAATTCTATCTGCTCAGCTCTCTCAGCTTTTCTCTTTGCTTTTTCTCAAGGTCACCAGTGCCCTGTGCGGATAGCACAGCCTTCACTTATCAGAGCCTCCGCCAGATCTCACAAAACAGAAGCCAAGAGTGGAGCGAACACAAAAGGAAGATTTGCTGCGAACTGCGATGTGAGTGC
>NW_011425646.1:0-661 GCF_000754665.1 Bison bison bison
CTACCACCTGTACAAGCTGCAGATTAAATCCACATAGCTGTGAAAAGAAGAGAAGAGAAAAGCAAAGGAGAAAAGGAAAGATATAAGCATCTGAATGCAGAGTTCCAAGGAAGAGAAAGAAGAGATAAGAAAGCCTTCCTCAGGGAACAATGCATAGAAAAGGAGGAAAACAACAGAATGGGAAAGACTAGAGATCACTTCAAGAAAATTAGAGATACCAAGGGGGGATTTCATGCAAAGATGGGCTCGATAAAGGATGGAAATGGTATCGACCTAACAGAAGCAGAAAACATTAAGAAGAGATGGCAAGAATACACAGAAGAACTGTAACAAAAAAGATATTCACGACCCAGATAATCACGTTGGTGTGGTCACTGAACTAGAGCCAGACATTGTGGAACATAAAGTCAAGTGGGGCTTAGAAAGCAGCATTGCGAACAAAGCTAGTGGAGGTGATGGAATTCCAGTTGAGCTATTTCAAATCTCAAAGGATGATGCTGTGAAAGTGCTGCACTGAATATGCCAGCAAATTTGGAAAACTCAGCAGTGGCCACAGGACTGGAAAAGCTGAGTTTTCATTTCCAATCCCAAAGAAAGGCAATGCCAAAGAATGCTACAAACTACCTCAGAATTGCACACACCTCACACACTAGTAAGGTAA
>NW_011425647.1:0-550 GCF_000754665.1 Bison bison bison
AGTACTGGAGTGGGGTGCCATTGCCTTCTCCCATATCTATTCACAAGCCTGCCTAAATCATTGACTTCTAGCCACCTTTGGGATGCCAATGACCACCCAGCCTTACCAGGCCACAGAGGAGAGAAAACACTTACCACAGGAGGTCCGGGTAAGGAACAAGGAACTAACAAGCTCCCACCAACCAGGGTTCTGCAGAGGTCAACAAGAGGTCAGCAGGAGATGGGAGACTGCAGTCCAGAGGTCCTAGCAACTTCCAGCGAGCAGCAAAGACCCAGCATAGTCAAAACGAATTCAATGTTACCAAAAACAAATAAATAAACGGACAGAAGTTCTTTGACACATGACTGAGATTAGGGGTGAGGCAGAACATGTATGTGCCAGGATACTCTTAAAGTACGAGAAAGCAAAGAAAGGAAAGACAACTCTCAAGCTGTCCAAAGTGATAAAAATGAATGAGTACACAGTTTTACCTGTGTACACTAGCAGATAATAATCTGAAAAGGATTTTTAAAAAATTCCCTTTCTATACTGTCAACATGAATCAAATGAC
>NW_011425648.1:0-515 GCF_000754665.1 Bison bison bison
CTTTGGGTAGTAAACTCATTTTCCACTATATTGATTCTTCCAATCCATGAACATGGTATATTTCTCCATCTATTAATGTCCTCTTTGATTTCTTTCACCAGTGTTTTATAGTTTTCTATATATAGGTCTTTAGTTTCTTTAGGTAGATATATTCCTAAGTATTTTATTCTTTTCGTTGACAATGGTGAATGGAATTGTTTCCTTAATTTCTCTTTCTGTTTTCTCATTATTAGTGTATAGGAATGCAAGGGATTTCTGTGTGTTGATTTTATATCCTGCAACTTTACTATAATCATTGATTAGTTCTAGTAATTTTCTGGTGGAGTCTTTAGGGTTTTCTATGTAGAGGATCATGTCATCTGCAAATAGTGAGAGTTTTACTTCTTCTTTTCCAATTTTGGATTTCCTTTTATTTCTTTTTCTGTCTCTGATTGCTGTGGCCAAAACTTCCAAAACTATGTTGAATAGTAATGGTGAAAGTGGGCACCCGTTGTCTTGTTCCTGTACTTTAGAGG
>NW_011425649.1:0-543 GCF_000754665.1 Bison bison bison
GATCTTAGTGTCCCTGCAGTTAATTCACTGAACAGTAATCTGTCAAGCAAAATGGTTGTGAATGGATTATGGAAAAAATGAAACTATTAAATTGTTGTTGTCTGTTTACATGAGTAGCAATATTAATGTGAAGCAATAATCCTCAGAAGGGTTACAATATAAAGAAGCCACTCAACAGTTGCTGCATTTTCTCCAACTTGCCACAAGATGGCAGATGTTCCATTGTTTAAATTTTTTTTTTTTCTATTTTTTTGTGCATTTTCTCCTGTTGTCGCTTGATGGTCCATTGAACACGCTGAGTAACACTCATTGACAAGTTCTTTTGAATGCAGTGTTAAGACTCCATACCATTTGAATTTAAGCTACAGTGTAGTTTACTGATTGGAATTTTTCTTTAAGGTGAACAATTAGAATACTAATTCCTGAGTTTTACATTCCATAAAACGTAGAGTGTATCTGGTAGTAAATGTTTATTTGTGTACTTTTCTAGTCAAAAGTAGAATGGAAGTGAATATTAGAGCCAGAGTAGTTTTCTATTTTGGT
>NW_011425650.1:0-537 GCF_000754665.1 Bison bison bison
TGAGGCAGTATTACAGAGGCTCAGAAAAATAGGCATTGCAGCTTGATTTATATCCTGATTCTGCTTCCAACTCGTCTGTAATCTCTGTGTCTTAGTTCCTTCATCAGTAATAGAGATAATAAGGGTCCTACTGGACGAGGATTATAGATAGTTAAATTACTAAAGTACAGAAAGCACTTATTATAGTATCTGGGTCACTGTAAGGAGTGTTTGCTGCCACAGTTATCGTAATAATTATTATTTTATTTTATTGGTGTAACCCTAGGGACTTGCTTTTGTTATTGCTGCAAGTTCACAAGGCAGGAAACCAGGGGGCGCTACTGGTAAAGAATCCGCCTGCCAATGCAGGAGACCCCAGAGACCAAGGCATGATCCCTGGGTCAGGAAGATCCCCTGGGAGTAGCAGATGGCAACCCGCTCCAGCATCCTTGCCTGGGAAATTCCGTGGACGGAGGAGCCTGGCAGGCTATGGACCAGGCGATTGCAAAGAGTCAGACACAACTGGGCGCACGTGTTGTGCACACACACACATATGAA
>NW_011425651.1:0-560 GCF_000754665.1 Bison bison bison
ACGACCCGCGACCGGACTCCAGCCTGCTGACGCCGGCCCGCCGCCCCCGAACACCGCCAACACCAGACCAGCAAGCGCCTGGCCGGGCCCGGGGGCCCGAGGGGCTTCCAGGACCCCCCATTGACCGGGAGGGCGTGCGTGCATGCGTGCGCGCGGGGCCTGGGGGCTGGGCTGAGGGGTGCGGAGGTCTCGGCGCCCTCCCACCCGCGGCCACTCCAGACCCGGCCGCGCTCGCTGAGCGGGGCCTCCCCCCGATCCCATTCGCTGCTCAGGCCCGCGCGGCCCCGGAGTGTCGGTCTTCGGCGCCCGCCGCCTCCCAACCCCCGCGGCCCAGGGGCCTCTGAACCTCCTGCGGGCCTAGGCGCAGCGAAACTTGAGCGCCCAACTTGCCCGGCACCTGTCCGGTGCCCAAACCCACCAGAAGCCAGGGAGGCGCGGTCGACCGGAGCGCCTCAGCCCCTCCCCTTCGCACTACCGAGGCCCCCCTTTGCCCCCCACGCCCAAGCCCTCGACCTTCCTGAGAGAGCAGACGAGCCACAGGCAGGCACACAGACAGACAC
>NW_011425652.1:0-535 GCF_000754665.1 Bison bison bison
ACCTGACTGCGCATGCAGTGATCACGTGGCTGGTCGTTCTCTGATCACGTGTTTATCATACGGTGAGCACGTGACTGAGAGGCGCTGATCACGTGACTGTGCCGTCAGTGATCACGTGGCTGATCACGCACTAATATCGTGACTGAGCATTCACTGATCATGTGCCAGGAACCGGTGAGGCATTCCACTCTGGACAAAGGTCATGAGGAAGGAGGCTCGGCATACGCAAATGCGGGATCGAGCCTCAGGATTCCGCCCGGATATTCTCGAGCAACTCCCCCCCAAAAAAACAGAATCTGCCTACTTTCTTGCTTTGTGCTCTCACCTCTAATTTCACTGGGTCTGTCCCCCATCCATCTCGCTCTCTCTGTCAAAGAGTTAACTTACAGCTCCAATTCATAAAGTTACTTTTCGTCTTCCCTTTAACTTCCAGCTGAGTCTCCATCTGGAGCTCGGAACCCACACGCTTACTATTATGCCTGGGCTGCTAAGACCCATCGAGAGGTGTCTAGGGTGAGGCACCTTCCGCTATTCG
>NW_011425653.1:0-670 GCF_000754665.1 Bison bison bison
CAAAAGCATCAGTTTTTCTGCGCTGAGCATGAGACACAGGACACAGCCAGCAGTAACACCTTCTCACACAGATTTCCAGTCAGTGCCTGTCAACCTTCTACACCCTTGGTTTCTCTCCTTTGGGTCTGAGAGCTCAAGGCCTCATGAAATTGAGGTGTTCTCCTTCTCAGAAAATGGAACTTGGCACACAGCGCCATGCCTCATTCTGCCAGCCAAGGCTATCAGCTCCTCTTACTGAAGAGCCATGTGTCACACGTGTCCTATAAAATCCTCAAATTAACAACAATGCCAACAAGAAGACCTAGGGTGGGGAGGGCTGAGCTTAATGAAATTATCACCAGATGTGCCAGACTGCCAGCTGCTAAGGTATGTGGCATCAACTTCCCACTGGCCTGACATCTTGGAGGTCATATCCTCAAACTGGTGACAAGACACCTATGAGGGACACTGTGGCAACATGATCAGCAGGTAGTGAAACCTGGAGGGAAAAGTGGAAGTGGACAGAAGGTGGATCCTGCAGCAAGAGTAGGTTCTCTGAGTTGCTGTGCTTGGCAATGTGCTATGCTTAGTTGCTCAGTCATGTCTGACTCTTTGCGACCTCATGAACTAGTGTCCCTTCCATGCTCCTCTATCCATGGGGATTTTCCAGGCAAGAATACTGGAGTAGGGG
>NW_011425654.1:0-510 GCF_000754665.1 Bison bison bison
CTCCTCTGTCCACGGGATTCTCCAGGCAAGAATACTGGAGTGGGTTGCTGTGCTCTCCTCCAGGGGATCTTCCTGGCCCAGGGATCAAACTCACGTCTTCTGCATTGCAGGTGGATTCCCTACGCTGAGCCACAAGGAAAGTCCAATTTAAATGTCTATCAACAGATAAATGGATAAAGAAATATTATTCATCCTTAAAAAAGGAGGAAATTCTGCCATATGCAACAATATGGATAAGCCTGGAGAATATTATACTAATATTAGTTATATATTATTATTACTATTATACAAGCTAGACAGAGAAGGACAATTCATGGTTCCATTTACAAAAGAGATACCAAAATAATTAAAGTAATTGAAGCAGAGAGTAGAATGGCAGCTGGTCGGGGACTGGGAGGAGGCAGGAAACGGAGTTGTTCAAGGGATCTAAAGTTTCAGCTGTGCAGTGTGAGTAAACTCTGGGGAACTGCTGTACGACACAGTACCTGCAGTCAACAGTGTTGTACTGTG
>NW_011425655.1:0-534 GCF_000754665.1 Bison bison bison
AGTGTTGTAATTACTACAGCTTTACAGTAAGTCTCAGATTCTTGTAGGATAGTTCTCTTCACCACCTCTTTTTTACTGAAGTTTCATTGAATCTAGTTTTGAGACAATTAACATATTTAGAGTATTATCCTCCCTTTCATGAGAATGGTATGTCTCTCCATTTATAAGGGCTTTCTCTATTGTCTCTAGGTAAAGATTTATGACAACAAAGTAAATGATAAGGTACAAATAATGATGGTTTTATTTCTTAACTTTCTATCTTTGTCTACCTTTTTTTCCTTGTCTTATAGTCCTAACTAGGCTTTTCAGTACTGTGCAGAAATAGTAGCAGGAATCCTGTCTTTTTCCTGATGTTATAAGAATCCTTTTAATGCTTCACTCTTAACATTTGCTGTGGTGTTTCTGGTAAATATCTTGTACCAAATTAAAGACTTTTAATTTATCTCTAGCATGTTCAAAGTTTTTTAAAAATCATGAATCCATGTTGTATATTATTGAGTATTCTTTCTGCATCAAGTAAGGTGATCTTGTTTT
>NW_011425656.1:0-581 GCF_000754665.1 Bison bison bison
GGGGGCACAGATGTGTGGTCTGGACTTCTAACTAGCATGGAATTGGAAGTTCAAAAATTTGTTTGAGTTCTTAAGGGGAAAGTAAACTTTGTCATCTGTGTTTCTTTGAAAAATAAATTGAGTGGAATGTTAGAAGTGTTTTAGTAGAGGTTAGGAAACCACCTTATAGGATCAGACAGAGAAATTAAAACAATGAGAGAGTAGGGAGCAGGGTTGAGAGGACTTCACAGATGAGGGAAATTTCTGCAGGGCCTGAAAGGAGATTATGCAGGGAGGGCAGGAGGGTGGGAGGGAGGAAGATGGGAGGGCATTCTAGGTAGAGGGTTTAGCTGAGGGTTTCTCTATCTTGACCCCACTGACATTTGGGGCTGGACATTCCAATACTGTAAGGAAGAGTTGGGTGTGCCGTTGGATGTATATTCCTGGCCTCTACTCACCAATTACCAGTAGCACATCCACCCCTACAAACAACGTCTCCAGATATTGACAAATGTCCCCTGCCAGATAAAAGGTACATGTGGCGATGAAGTTCCCTGAGGCTGAAGCCCAGTGTCCACAGATATCAGTGGATAAGGTAAGAC
>NW_011425657.1:0-605 GCF_000754665.1 Bison bison bison
CACCCTAGTACTGCATTTTGGACTCTTTTGTTGACTATATGTCACTGTATGTTCAGAATGAGGTAGCTGCCACCAACTTTGAGTTACAGAGCTCCCATTCCTCTTGCAGACCATGTGACCCAGAATCATCCACCCTAGTGACTGAGTGATGGAGCCAGTATCAATCATATATTCAATACTAGCAAAGTTTAGTGTATTTCTATTTTCTCCATTCTCCTTTTCTCCAAAAGGACTCTCCATTTCGTCTAAGGGATTCTAACCCACAGTAGTAGACGTAATGGTCATCTGAATTAAATTTGCCCATTCCAAGCCATTTTGGTCCTTGATTCCTAAAATGCTGATATTCACTCTTGCCATCTCCTGTTTAACCACTTCCAATTTTATTTTGATTCACGGACCTAACATTCCAGGTTCCTATGCAATATTCTTCTTTACAGCATCGGACTTAACTTCCATCACCAGTCACATCCACAACTGGGCTATTTTTTTCCCTTGGATCATCTCTTCACTCTTTCTGGAGTTATTTATCCACTCTTCCAGTAGCATATTGGGCACCTACCGACCTGGGGAGTTTATCTTTCAGTGTTGTATCTTTTTGCCTTTTC
>NW_011425658.1:0-549 GCF_000754665.1 Bison bison bison
AAAAATATTCAGGCAGTGCTTTGGGAAAAAGAAAAGTAGTCTATGACGGAAATATAAAAAACAAGTAGAGACCAACAACGAGGTAACTGTGAGGGTAAATATTAACTCTACAAAACAATGATGTTAACGCCAAATATATATCTAACAGTTCAAAGTGTAACAGTGACAAGGAGGAAACAGTCGAGTCAGGGAGGCAGTAAAGTACTAAGTTAGGCTTGAGTGTAAAACACACGCTGTGTCTGCAAATATGCACCTAACAACCTGACAGAGGAGCACAGAACTAGAGAAACACTTCAAACTTCTAAAAGAAGGCACGAGCAAAGAACACAGACTAGGTGGGACAAACAGAAAACACACAGCAACATGGTGTCTACACACTGAATATCAACATTATAAACACAGCAAACACTCTCATTAAAAGATAAAAGTGTACATACTGATTCCAATGAAAACTGTACACTATTCACAGAGCTACATGTTAAGATGGAATATCTTTTAGACAGGTGAACCTAAAAGATACCCAGGCCAACAAGGACAGAAAACTGATGT
>NW_011425659.1:0-817 GCF_000754665.1 Bison bison bison
CACCCCCAGCCCCTAAGCCCTCGGCAAGGACGCCTGGCTCCTAGGTCCGAAGGGAAGGCGAGAGCTGAGCTGAGGCACCAGTCAGGCACCAGTCACGTCTCCCACACTCCCGCAGCCTGCTCCTTCCCGGGCGCGAACGCTAGAAGCTGGGCAGGGCTTGGGGAGGCTCGCCCAGCCCAGAGCAGCCTCTCGGCCGGGCTCTGTGCTATCGCGCCTGGGCGCAGAGCTGGAGCTCCGCCGGTGTGGAAGCTCACTCGGTCCTTCCCAGTAACAGGCTTGCAAGCACCCGCCGGCAGCCAGCCTCTTCTCTCCCGCGTTCCGGGCATTGGGCTCCAAACCTGGGACCAAAGTACTGCCCGGAGCTCACTGATCATGGGCTGGTTCCCTGCGCTGCGGCTGTGCTAGGGACGCCCAAACGCCACGAGGGGAACGCCCGCACAGCACACTCCACCTGCCTCGTAGGGCGGGAGGACAGCTCCGAGGGAAGGCCCGGTCTGGCAGGCGCTTTCTGGGCACAAACGGAGCAACCCTCTGGCTGTGGAGCTGCCTCCCCAAGCCAGGGGCACCGGGACCCTGATTCCCTCCGTGCGGTGCTTAGTCTGGGCGGGGAAGCACCAGCTTGGGAATGCAGCCTGGGGCGCTTCCTTTCCCTCGGAAAGAGCTCTCCCTGCGGGAGGCTTTGGCAGTGTGCAGACCCCCAGCCCCTAAGCCCTCTGCAAGGACGCCTGGCTCCTAGGTCCGAAGGGAAGGCGAGAGCTGAGCTGAGGCACCAGTCAGGCACCAGTCACGTCTCCCACACTCCCGCAGCCTGCTCCTT
>NW_011425660.1:0-502 GCF_000754665.1 Bison bison bison
CGCTCTTTTCCCTCCGCGGGCCCCACCTCTCCGTGGGCGGGCGGCGGTGTGTCCTCGGCCCCGGCCGCGGCCTCGGCGGGGGTCCCCTCGGGCGGTCGCGGGGACGCCGCCGTCCTCCGCGGGGCGGGGCGGAGGCTCGCGAGGGAGAAGGGGGGGCGCCCCTGGCGGCGCCTCCCGGCCTCGGGGCGCCGCGCCCTCCTCCGCTTCCCCGCCGCGGGCCCTCGCCCGCGGGCCGGGACGGGGGGCGGGGGAGAGGCGTGGCGCGGGCGAGGGTCCGGGGGCGTCGCAGGGCGGCCACGCCGTCCCCCTTTCCCGGGGGGGACCGCGGGGCCGGGGGGCCGGCGGCGCGCGCCTGTCGCCGCTGTCGCACGCGTCCGCGCGCGTGTCCCCCCTTCCCTCTGCCCCCGGGCGGTGGGGGGGAGGGAGGAGGGCACGGCGGGGCGTCGGGCGTGGGCCTTTTGCGCTCTCCCTTTCTTCCCCCGGAGGGTCGGGTCGACCAGCC
>NW_011425661.1:0-819 GCF_000754665.1 Bison bison bison
AGCGAAGCACCCCGATTTCCCGGTCCCCTCTTGGTAAGAACCCGATGCCCGGACACCTCTCCGAACTCCACCCTGTGAATGAAGTCAACACGAAGGGGCAGTGACTCGCCCGTGCATCGTCCGGAAAAGACCCCCAGGTTCCAAATACGCTCGACAAGTGGCCTCTCTCCCCGGGGACACCTCGAGAGGCAAGCGGAGTTCCATGCCTCAACCCAAGACGAGGCCTGACTCTCCTGTCCCCAGTCTGCAGGGACCCTGCGATCGGAGTCTGAAATCAGAGGAACCCTGAGGTTCCTGCCTCAACTGGAGATGAGGCCCTCTTCCAATGCACCAAACCCCGTGGAGTCCCGAGACGGCCCCCCCCCCCGCTCCAGTTTGCCTGACTTCTCAGAGCCACCATGAGAAGCCCCCTGAGGTCACCTGCACAGTCGAGGGAAGCCAGGGTTCCTGCCTCAACCCGAGAAAGACCTCGAGAGACCTTCTTCAACACGTCTCGAGGCCAGATTCCCCTACCATGACTCGAGACGCAATGACGCGCTCCCCCCTCGCCACTCGCATGGAGACCCGACTTCCCTGGCGCCCCACGAGAGGCTCACTGACCTCGCCGTCCTACCTCGTGAGAAACCGCACCCTGGCGCCGCCGCTCGAGAACCACCCCGAGACTCCCCCGTCATCGCGGAGATGAGGGCCTTCGCCTCCTGCATGGCCTCGAGGCCAGCCTCGCGACCTCTCTCCAAACGCCTCAGGAGGCTTGACTCCCTTTAGTCCACCCAGTGAGTTCCAAGACGATACCCGTCGCGACTCGAGAGCAGAGCGGGG
>NW_011425662.1:0-590 GCF_000754665.1 Bison bison bison
TTTTTTTACAGAAAAACAAAAAAGGTCCATGTCCTACTGTGTATTTTTGCTTCAAACATCACTTCTGAGGACACAACTTGCATAGAAAATGGTTGACCAGAATTCTGGGCATGACAGTACATAAACCTCAATGCTAGGACAGCCTTCGTAGATCCTGAAATGCCACAGAGCAGTACAAAGAAGACAGACATGCTCTCTGCTATTTTATGTCACCTTCTAGTCCTAAAAGAACAAAGGTTACCAAACAGCAGACAATTTCTCTCAAAATGCAGCTCTTTTGCTGACTCTGAGGGTTACAAGGTATTACTTAGATCTAAGTTAGATCTAAGTCCAGCTAAAGCAGTAGCAAGGTATTACTTTGCCTTTTTATTTTTTTCAATCTATAGCCAAAAGAAAGCAATGTCTTGTTTACCTGGATTACTGGACCAACCTCTTACTGGTTCCCAACTTCTGCCCTTGCTTCTCTCATCCCTTCCAGTTTTATTCTCCAAGAGCAGCCAAAGTGGAGCCTTTAAAAAACTCAGAATCTTCCACTCCAAATTCAACAGTTCTGACCCTAAATGGTATCAACACTGCACTGACCTCATTTA
>NW_011425663.1:0-516 GCF_000754665.1 Bison bison bison
GGGTGGAGACTTCAGCCCTCTGCCTGTGATCCCGGGGGCCCAGGAGACGGGCCGTGGGCTGTGGGCCCGCAGGGGGCCCCCACTGAGTCACCCCCTGGTAGAGTGAGGACCAGGCAGCTATCTGGACCGGGTGTGCAGAAGGGAGGGGGCGTGGGTCTCCCGCCCACACACCTGAGTCCCGTGAGTGACAGTGTGGTGCTGAGGCTTTTAGGGGCCCTGCGGGTCCTGCTCTCCAGCTCTAGACCTCCCCGGTGAGCCCCGGCACCCGTCTGACTGGGGCTGAGACGGGGAAGGACTCAGAGCCTGCCAACCGACCGTGGCCCATTGGTTATTCCAGGCCAAGTCCTTGCGTGCTGCTGCGTCCGCCATGTGTCGCATGGCCCCCCTTTCTATCTATCTGTGCAGACTTCTGTTACACGTTTTTAATTGGTGTGACTTGTACTCGATAACAATAACCTTCTTAGCTCTCGTGTCCCTCCTACCCCAGCAGTTGACCAAGCTCCACCAGCTGGCCAT
>NW_011425664.1:0-597 GCF_000754665.1 Bison bison bison
AAGCTGTCTAGAATTCAGGGATCCAGCGAGGACTACGGAAAGGAAAGATGACCTGACCTAGGAGGGCCATGATATTCTATAGAACCGGACAAAGTTGGTTTCCAAGGAAACTTGATTCCTTGGAACCCGGAAAGCTGGTTCTTTTCATATGCAATTCCAAACACTTAGCTCCTTCCCAAAGCCTGCCTGGCCGCCAGCCCCACCCCCCACTCCCCAGAAAAAAAACGGCTCAAAGAAATCTTTTCCATCTCAGGCGGAAAACTGGAAGATGTCTTGTCTTGTCTGTCTGGATTGATGTATGTGTCAGTGTGAGCCTTGTGATTTTTGATAATAGTGCTCAAGTTCTGAGTTCTTATTTCAATGGTCTCAAGACAAGGCAGCCCTTGCCAACCAAACTGACTTCCAATACAAGAAAACATTGACCTCAGTGAATGTCAGAGTCCCGTGAACTGGGAACTAGTCAATATTAAATATCTAGTAGTTTGTTTGCTCCTCTACTGTAGGCATGTCTAAGAGTCATCCACATTAAGCACAAAATGTCATAGGGCCTGGTTTGTCTAAGGTAAAAATTGCTATATCGTTATATCTGTCACAAGC
>NW_011425665.1:0-519 GCF_000754665.1 Bison bison bison
GACCCTCCTGTCCAGATCAGGAGGGTAGAAGGGGCTCAGAGGAAGTGGTGCCGGAAAAATTTCGGTGTTCCTCTCGAGGGAGACCGGGTTGTCGGGGAACTTTGTGGGTCGCATCAAGGGTGCCAAGTACCGTTTCGACCTCCAATACCTAACGTGGGACTTCTCCTGAGACACTGTAGCGGGAAAGGGCTTCATCTTGCGATGACGGGGGAACCACGTGGATTTTCTCGAGTTGCGGCAGGATTCTCGAGTTACGACGGGGAATTCAGGATGCCCTTGTGTTGGCCCAGGGAAGTCCAATCTTCCATTCGAGTTGCGAAGGAAAGCTGGGGATTGCTCTCGAGTGACTGCAGGGCCAATAGACCTCATCTAGGCTTGTGTCCAGAAGCCAGTGTTCCACTCCAGGGGCGACCGGGATCTCGGGGGTTCATTCCAGCCGCACCCGGGGGAGACAGGCATTCATCTCGAGTGGAAGCAAAGACCCCGTCTGCTCTCGAGTCGCGACGGGTATCTCTTGGA
>NW_011425666.1:0-565 GCF_000754665.1 Bison bison bison
TTACCAGCTCTGGTCTGTTCTCAGTGAGAGTACAGCTTACCCTCGGCACTCTTTATTGGCCCTGGGAAATTTTGCTTCAGTACTTTATTGAAAGAAAGCAATAAATAATACTATGATAAAAATAGTTCAAAAGTAGACTGTACATACTTTGTCACATATTCGGGAAGTTCACAAAAGATTAATAGGAAAATAGAATGGTAACAATGAATTGTACAAGTAAATTAAAGGCAGAACCCACATGTAAAGAAACATGCTGTCTCTGTCTACCAAGATACCAGCTGCATAATAAATATCACACTGTGACCTGAACGCATCTCTTGCTGGCTTTTTTAATGTGCCGCTGAAAAAGTAAAAATTACATTTGCTACTTATACAATCCAGAATGGCTATGTCATCACAATCTAAAAATGTACGCCTAGGTCCATTCTTTAAACATGTTTACAATCATGTAAAAAGATGATTTCCAATAAAAATAAGGCCTTTGTCAGAGATACACTACCCTGTCTGTCTGGGAAGTGGCACCTTCACTGTCCAGCTCGATGGCTCTGTAGTGGGTGCAGGGGCA
>NW_011425667.1:0-571 GCF_000754665.1 Bison bison bison
CGCTACAGCGTCTCAGGAGAAGTCCCACGTTAGGAATTGGAGGTCGAAACGGTACTTGGCACCCTTGATGCGCCCCCACAAACGTTGCCCGGCATCCCGGTCTCCCTGGAGAGGAACACCGAGGTTTTCCGGCACCACTTCCTCTGAGCCCCTTCGACCCTCCTGATCTCCACAGGAGGGTCGACTCCCCTGCTTTGTCTGGAAGGGGTTCCCGACCTTCCGGTCGCACCTCAGGATGAGGCCGGTCTCACGACGACATTCCAGACGTGGCCTCGTGGGTGCTTACACATTGAGAAGCAACCCGATTTCCCGGTCCCCTCTTGGTAAGAACCCGATGCCCGGACAACTCTCCGAACTCCACCCTGTGAATGAAGTCAACAGGAAGGGGCAGTGACTTGCCCGTGCATCGTCCGGAAAAGACCCCCAGGTTCCAAATACCGCTCGACATGTGGCCTCTCTCCCCGGGGACACCTCGAGAGGCAAGCGGAGTTCCATGCCTCAACCCATGACGAGGCCTGACTCTCCTGTCCCCAGTGTGCAGGGACCCTGCGATCGGAGTCTGAAATCAGAG
>NW_011425668.1:0-534 GCF_000754665.1 Bison bison bison
AATTAAATGTGTTAAATCATGTCAAGTACCAAGACACAATCCCTGGCATAACATAAGGACTCGTTATTAAATCAATTTATCATCATTAAAAAATTTTTTTCTAACATGTGAACTGTTGAATAAGAGAGGAAGCTCTATCTTAAGGCCCTATCACTAAAATGGTTAAAGGAGACACGGTTGTGGGCAGCCCAGCAAAATTTCTCAGGTCATTCTTTTCAGCACAGCCCCTTCCCCAATTATTCTTTTCTTTAAAAATAATTTGTATATTTTTTATTTTGGCCGTGAAATGTAGCTTGCTGGGAACTGGATCAGGGATCAGGGATTGAACCTGTGACCCACACAATGGAAACACGGAGTCCTAACTACTGAACTGTCAGGGAATTCTTCTTCCCCCTCCCTCCATCAGCGTCATTCTTGATTGACCTAAACCAACCTGCACTGGTGCTCTTGCTGGGGACTATCGTAGGCTTGACCAGGTGACTGTATCAGCCACGATCCTCTCGATCCTCTGCTGCTGCTGCTGCTAAGTCGCTT
>NW_011425669.1:0-605 GCF_000754665.1 Bison bison bison
TTATTATTTGTGTGACAGTGTAACTGCCATTTGTCAGGGGTTCACCTTTGGTTTCTCTTTGTTTTTTTGGATATTTATTTTAATCTAACTTAATACCATAACAAACCACCTGTTGTAACGGTGTTCCTGGCCAATGATCCAGCCCTGAACATTTGGAGTGGGAGCACTGACTCCAAGACCCTATACAACCGGAGAACTCCTAACCTTAGGGAGTATCAATTAGTGAGAACTCACTCATGCAAACTAAACCACTTGAATATAAGACCTAGAATCACCCAACCACCAATCAGGACCACCAACCCAGTGTAGGACACCTCATCCAAACAGCAAATAGGACAAAAATAGAAACCCAGTCATCAGCAGACAGGATTATCCTTCTCAATCAGCCCTGCACATCAGAGGAAAAAAAAAAAAACTCAGCACCAATCTCACCCAATGCAAAGCTTACACAAACCATTGGACCAAATTTAGGAGTGCAGAAACTAAAAGGAAGAAAGAATGCAAATTTGAAGGCTGGCAAAAGGAGACCTCAAACACAATAAGATCTTTTTAAAAAGGAAGAAATGACAAAGAAATGCTGCACAAATAAAGGAACAAACTAGACA
>NW_011425670.1:0-600 GCF_000754665.1 Bison bison bison
AAACAGACATTCACACAATGTTGTAAATCAACTATACTTCAGTTAAAAAGTAACGTGACGGTGAAAAGAAAATATTGCTATATATCATTGTATCTAAAATTAGTATCCAAAGAAAATTGCTGTAAACAAATTCGGCTCACTACATAGTGGCAGGCTTGCTGAAATATCTAAGGAGACACATGCTGATGTCTGCAATTTAAAACAAAAGCAAACAAGGAAAAAGATCAACTGTGCATTGGAAAGAGGGATGGACAAATGGATAGATAGGTGACAAAGGAAGTATTGTAAACTGGTTACCAAACCAGACTCCTTTATATGCTCTCTACAAGAGAACCACCTGAAGCCAAGGTACACATATAGCTTGAATGTGGAGTGCTGGGAAAAGGTATTTCATGCAAATGGAGACCGAAAGAATGCAGGAGTAGCTATATTCATATCAGATAAAATAGACTGAAATAAAGTCTGTGAAATGAGAAAGTGAAGGCCACTACATAATGATCAAAGCATCAATACAAGAAGAGGATATCAGATCAGATTAGATCAGTCGCTCAGTTGTTTCTGACTCTTGGCAACCCCAGGAATCGCAGCACGCCAGGCCTC
>NW_011425671.1:0-527 GCF_000754665.1 Bison bison bison
GAAACCTCCATTAGATCTTTGTATGATTATACACTTACTAGGGACTCAGTTTTGAGATCTATGATTGAAGAATATGCTTTTCAGGCTTTGTCTGAGGATCTTGTGATAAAAAGGCCATGCTACAAATATTCTGTATCTGAAACAGATGAGGTGACTAATTTTCTTTCACTCACCTTTCCACAAAAACTTTGGAATATAGTTGAAAGTGATCAGTTTGAATCTATTTGGTGGGATGAGAGAGGCACATGTATAGTGATCAACGAAGAACTCTTTAAGAAAGAAGTCTTGGAAAGAAAGGCACCTTTCAGAATATTTGAAACCAAGAGTATGAAGAGTTTAATCGACAGCTTAACCTTTATGGATTTAGTAAAAAGCGACAAACTTTTCAAAGATCTAGCTTCACTACCTGTCTTTCTGGAAGAAGAAAACAACATCTCTCTTTTGAGTAAGGTATTCCAACATTTTCACTTATTGGCAATATGTAAGATAGAAATCATGTGACCTAGAAAGCACATTTACATATGTAG
>NW_011425672.1:0-541 GCF_000754665.1 Bison bison bison
AGTGTAGAGTTTTACTTCTTCTTTTCCAAATTTGGATCCTTTTATTCTTTTTCTGCTCTGATTGCTATGGCCAAAACTTCCAAAACTATGTTGTAATAGTAATGGTGAAAGTGGGTACCCTTGTCTTGTTCCTGATTTTGGGGAAATGCTTTCAATTTTTCACCACTTGAGGATAATGTTTGCTGTGGGTTTGTCATATATAGCTTTTATTATGTTGAGGTATGTTCCTTCTATTCCTGCTTTCTGGAGAGTTTTTATCATTAAAATGGATGTTGAATTTTGTCAAAGGCTTTCTCTGCATCTATTGAGATAATCATATGGTTTTTGTTTTTCAATTTGTTAATGTGGTGTATTACATTGATTGATTTGCGGATATTGAAGAATCCTTGCATCCCCTGGGATAAAGCCCACTTGGTCATGGTGTATGATCTTTTTAATGTGTTGTTGGATTCTGATTGCTAGAATTTTGTTTAGGATTTTTGCATCTATGTTCATCAGTGATATTGGCCTATAGTTTTCTTTTTTTGTGGTCATCTTTGTC
>NW_011425673.1:0-657 GCF_000754665.1 Bison bison bison
CAGGAGACGAAGGCCCTCACCTCCGCGATGACGGGGGAGTCTCGGGGTGGTTCTCGAGCGGCGGCCCCAGGGTGCGGTTTGTCACGAGGTACGACGGCGAGGTCAGTGAGCGTCTCTGGGGCGCCAGGGAAGTCGGGTCTCCATGCGAGTGGCGAGGGGGAGCGCGTCATTGCTCTCGAGTCATGGTAGGGGAACCTGGCCTCGAGACGTGTTGAAGAAGGTCTCTCGAGGTCTTTCTCGGGTTGAGGCAGGAAACCCTGGCTTCCCTCGACTTGTGCAGGTGACCTCAGGGGGCTTCTCATGGTGGCTTTGAGGAGTCAGGGAAACTGGTGTTGGGGAGGGCGGCCTCTCGGGACTCCACGGGGTTTGGTGCATTGGAAGAGGGCCTCATCTCCAGTTGAGGCAGGAACCTCAGGGTTCCTCTGATTTCAGACTCCGATCCCAGGGTCCCTGCAGACTGGGGACAGGAGAGACAGGCCTCGTCTTGGGTGAGGCATGGAAATCCGCTTGCCTCTCGAGGTGTCCCCGGGGAGAGAGGCCACTTGTCGAGCGGTATTTGGAACCTGGAGGTCTTTTCCGGACGATGCAACGGGCGAGTCACTGCCCCCTTCGTGTTGACTTCATTCACAGGGTGGAGTTCGGAGAGGTGTCCGGGCA
>NW_011425674.1:0-749 GCF_000754665.1 Bison bison bison
TCGACTCCCCTGCTTTGACTTTAAGGGGTTCCCGACCTTCCTTTCGCACGTCAGGATGAGGCCGGTCTCACGACGACATTCCAGACGTGGCCTCGGGGGTGCTTCCACATTGCGAAGCACCCCGATTTCCCGGTCCCCTCTTGGTAAGAACCCGATGCCCGGACACCTCTCCGAACTCCACCCTGTGAATGAAGTCAACACGAAGGGGCAGTGACTCGCCCGGGCATCGTCCGGAAAAGACCCCCAGGTTCCAAATACCGCTCGACAAGTGGCCTCTCTCCCCGGGGACACCTCGAGAGGCAAGCGGAGTTCCATGCCTCAACCCAAGACGAGGCCTGACTCTCCTGTCCCCAGTCTGCAGGGACCCTGAGATTGGAGTCTGAAATCAGAGGAACCCTGAGGTTCCTGCCTCAACTGGAGATGAGGCCCTCTTCCAATGCACCAAACCCCGTGGAGTCCCGAGAAGCCCACCCCCCCCAACTCCAGTTTCCCTGACTTCTCAGAGCCACCATGAGAAGCCCCCTGAGGTCACCTGCACAAGTCGAGGGAAGCCAGGGTTTCCTGCCTCAACCCGAGAAAGACCTCGAGAGACCTTCTTCAACACGTCTCGAGGCCAGGTTCCCCTACCATGACTCGAGAGCAATGACGCGCTCCCCCTCGCCACTCGCATGGACGACCCCGACTTCCCTGGCCGCCCCACGACGAGGCTCACTGACCTCGCCGTCGTACCTCGTGACGAAACCGCACCC
>NW_011425675.1:0-581 GCF_000754665.1 Bison bison bison
AGAGTCGACATTCAACCAAGAGAAAACAGGTGTCAGCCTAACCTGACATTATTGGATATAATCTCCACCTCAGGTCAATAGGAACGTTTTCAAGAACTTGCATTATTTCACGATGTTCTGGCTTCTACCTCACTGATGCAGCCACTGAAAAACAAAGCACTCATCTCCACATGCCATAACAAGCAATACTTCAAGAGAGGGTAGTATTTCAGGAATAGATCAGCTGAGCTATAGTTTCCCTGCTGCTGCTGCTGCTAAGTCGCTTCAGTCATGCCCAACTCTGTGTGACCCCACAGACGGCAGCCCACCAGGCTCCCCCGTCACAGGACTCACCAGGCAAGAATACTGCAGTGGGTTGCCATTTCCTCCTCCTGAGTTTCCCTACGCTTCTTTACTAAACATAAAAGAACCATCTAGTTATAGTAATAACTAATGCGTGTGACAAAAAATAAAAAAAATGGATCTAAGTGCCCAGGTCTGAAAAATCCAGTGGTGAGCCTAAAAGAAATTTAACCGCAGCTCTAAAAATTCACAGACTTACTGCAAATGTTTTCATGATGCTTCCTGCGCACGTCACAGAG
>NW_011425676.1:0-505 GCF_000754665.1 Bison bison bison
TGTGGACTCCTGAGAAGTTTAGAACTTGGCAGCTAACATTCTCACCTTTGATACTACTGCTTTCTGGAACTTACTTTTCCAGGACCAATGTTTAAATCTTTTTCCAATCAGACTGGAAGAAATAAGGTGAATTAGTTTCTGCAAAATAAACAGACATAAAGTAAAAGCATTCTATGTTCTGAGAGAGAACTATCAATTTTTTTTTTATTTTTTGTAATTTTATTTGTATTTTACATTGGGGTAGAGTTGATTTGCAATATTGTATTTCAGATGTGTAGCACAGTGGTTTAGTTAAACGTGTACATATATCCATTCTTTCCAGATTCTTTTCCCATATAGGTGATTACAGAATATTGAGTAGAGTTCCCAGCACTATACAGTAGGTCCTTGTTGATTATCTACTTTATAGAAATGTGTATATGTTAATCCCAAACTCCTCATTTATCCCTCCCCCTCACCTTTCCCCTTTGGTAACCATAAGTTTGTTTTCAAAGTCTGTGAGTCT
>NW_011425677.1:0-582 GCF_000754665.1 Bison bison bison
GAGTTAACTTACAGCTCCAATTCATAAAGTGCCTTGTCATTCTCCCTTTAACTCCAGCTGAGTCTCCATCTGGGAGCGCGGAACCCACCACGCTTACTAATTATGCCTGGGCTGCTAAGACCCACTCGAGAAGGTGTCTAGGGTGAGGCAGCTTTCGCTATTCGAGAGGGCGCCTGCGGCCTACCTAAGTGGTGCAAACTTCTTGTCTTGAAGTTTGATTGGTCTTCCGCGTAAACCAAGCTACTCAGTCTCTTTTCTCCACCGAATTTTCCTACTGAGCTCTCCTCATACTATTATTTCTTGACATCTCTGATTAGCATATAAATAGTCGCCTAGGCCATCTCTCCTTCGAATACCCTGGATCAGTTGGGGCTGGCCCCGGCAGGTGGCGACCGAACAGGGACCTCAGGAGGCTATACTCAAAGAGCTGAGCAGACACGAACCACGCAATCAGCAGGCAATAAGCATGGAGCTCAGCAGTGACGAATCATGCTGCTAACTGGCAATAATCAAGCACGTGACCAGGCAGGAAATCAGCCAGCTCACTGGCAAGTGTCAAGCAGATGAGCCGACAGAAATCAG
>NW_011425678.1:0-540 GCF_000754665.1 Bison bison bison
ATTATTTTCTCCCATTCTGAAGGCTCTCTTTTCACCTTGCTTATAGTTTCCCTTGTTGTGCAGAAGCTTTTAATTTTAATTAGGTCCCATTTGTTTATTTTTGCTTTTATTTCCAATATTCTGGGAGGTGGGTCATAGAGGATCCTGCTGTGATGTATGTCAGAGAGTGTTTTGCCTATGTTCTCCTCTAGGAGTTTTATAGTTTCTGGTCTTACGTTGAGATCTTTAATCCATTTTGAGTTTATTTTTTGTATGGTGTTAGAAAGTGTTCCAGTTTCATTCTTTTACAAGTGGTTGACCAGTTTTCCCAGCACCACTTGTTAAAGAGATTTTCTTTTCTCCATTGTATATTCTTCCCTCCTTTGCCAATGATAAGGTGTCCATAGGTGCATGGATTTATCTCTGGGCTTTCTATTTTGTTCCATTGATCTATATTTCTGTCTTTGTGCCAGTACCATACTGTGTTGATGACTGTGGTCTTTGTAGTAGAGCCTGAAGTCAGGTAGGTTGATTCCTCCAGTTCCATTCTTCTTTCTCAAG
>NW_011425679.1:0-568 GCF_000754665.1 Bison bison bison
GAATAATAGTATGAGGAGAGCTCAGTAGGAAAATTCGGTGGAGAAAAGGGACTGAGTAGCTTGGTTTACGGGGAAGACCAATCAAACTTCAAGACAAGAAGTTTGCACCACTTACGTAGGCCGCAGGCGCCCTCTCGAATAGCGAAAGGTGCCTCACCCTAGACACCTTCTCGAGTGGGTCTTAGCAGCCCAGGCATAATTAGGAAGCGTGGTGGGTTCGGCGCTCCAGATGGAGACTCAGCTGGAAGTTAAAGGGAAGAATGACAAGGAACTTTATGAATTGGAGCTGTAAGTTAACTCTCTGACAGAGAGAGCGAGATGGTGGTGGGGGACAGCCCCCAGTGAAATCAGAGGTGAGAGCACAAAGCAATACAGTAGGCAGACTCTGGTTTTTTTTGGGGGGGAGATACTCGAGAATATCCGGGTGGACTCCTGAGGCTCGATCCCGCATTTGCGTATGCCGAGCCTCCTCCTCATGACCTTTGTCCAGAGTGGAATGCCTCCCCGGCTCCCGGCACATGATCAGTGCATGCTCAGTCACGATACAGTGCCTGCTCAGCCACGTATC
>NW_011425680.1:0-534 GCF_000754665.1 Bison bison bison
GGTAAGGTAATGAGGGTAGCCCATAGCTGGAAATATTTACTCATGGCTAATTCATGTAAATCCTTTAAATGCTTAAAGCACAGGAAAATTATCCCATAATTTAGGAACACATTGCTATTTCATCTTGTAGAGATTTTCCAGTCTGATTCTAGCTAATACCTAAGGAAGTAAAATGAACCTGTTTAAAAGGGCTTTAGAGCTGGGGCAGTGGGAAACACCCATGGCTCTGTTTCCCCAGAGTGGTTCTCTGATGGAAATGAAATATTTCTCAGCAGCTTTTTCATTTATGGTTTGGCACACTCATGGGAAATTTGAGATAATGCTGATTCTACCTCTGTGAAAACCCTTTCAGAGTAATAACTTGATTTTTTTAAGTGATACAAGATCTGAGGTTTTTTTCTTACTTCATTGTGTGACCTAAAGCATAATGACAGAGAAAGGGAATCAATTAGACTCTGAGCACCTAACAGATCAGCAGAAACATTTGAAATGAAAGCTTGGATGAATCAACTTTGTTCCATTTACTAATTGGAA
>NW_011425681.1:0-511 GCF_000754665.1 Bison bison bison
CAATGTGGAAGCACCCACGAGGCCACGTCTGGAATGTCGTCGTGAGACCGGCCTCATCCTGAGGTGCGACCGGAAGGTCGGGAACCCCTTCCAGACAAAGCAGGGGAGTCGACCCTCCTGTGGAGATCAGGAGGGTAGAAGGGGCTCAGAGGAAGTGGTGCCGGAAAACCTCGGTGTTCCTCTCCAGGGAGACCGGGATGCCGGGGAACTTTGTGGGGCGCATCAACGGGTGCCAGGTACCGTTTCGACCTCCACTTCCTAACGTGGGACTTCTCCTGAGACGCTGTAGCGGGAAAGGGCTTCATCTTGCGATGACGGGGGAACCACGTGGTTTTTCTCGAGTTGCGGCGGGATTCTCGAGTTCCGACGGGGAATTCGGGATGCCTCTTGTGTTGGCCCAGGGAAGTCCAATCTTCCATTCGAGTTGCGAAGGAAGCTGGGGATTGCTCTCGAGTGACTGCAGGGCCAAATAGACCTCATCTGGGCTTGTGTCCAGAAAGCCAAATGTTCC
>NW_011425683.1:0-513 GCF_000754665.1 Bison bison bison
TGTCCCCAGGGCCGCCACCACCCACGTAACTGCAAGGTGCGGGCTGTGGCCTTCGGCGCCAAGAGGCAGGAGCTGGGAGCCGTGACCATGGATGGCTACTTCCACCTGTGGAAAGCCCAGAATACCCTGTCCAGGCTGTTGTCCATCAGGCTGCCTTACTGCAGAGAGAACGTGTGCCTGACCTTCTGCGGTGAGTTGTCCCTGTACGCGGTAGGCTCCCAGTCCCATGTCTTTTTCCTGGACCTGCGCCAGGGTCACCAGAGCATCCGGTACCTGTGCTCCCACGAGGGCAGCACGGGTGTGCGCTCTCTCAGCTTCTATGAGCACATGGTCACCGTGGGCACTGGCCACGGCTCTCTGCTCTTCTATGACATCCGCGCGCAGAAGTTCCTGGAGGAGAAGGTCTCGGACAGCCAGCACTCCTCTCCGCGGCCCACAGGGAGGAGGTTCAGGCTGATTTGTGGCAGAGGCTGGCTCAACCAAGATGACCTGCAGATGAACGACCTCAGTGCC
>NW_011425684.1:0-561 GCF_000754665.1 Bison bison bison
AAAAATTAAATGTGATATGAGCTTTTAGATAAACTATGAACACTAATTACACCCTAAAATATCTGCCTATGAGAGTCTTGATTGAAGGCAGAGGAGAAGGGGACGACAGAGGATAAGTTGGTTGGATGGCATCACTGATTCGATGGACATGAGTTTGAGCAAGCCCCTGGAGTTGGTGATGGACACGGAAGCCCGGCGTCCTGCAGGCCACGGGGTCCCAAAGAGTCAGACACGACTGAGCAACTGAACGGAACTGAACTTACAATCGTTTCTCCAGGTGTTTTGGTTACCCGAGTTTCTATCCTGTGCTAAACTAAGTGACGACAGTGTACTGAAGAGCTGGGTCATTTCCAAATAAATTAAAGTTCTGAAACATTCACGCCTTGAAAGGACCTCCCTTTTACACAGAAACAAAAGAGATTTGTGACTATCCAATAATAGTGTCTGGCACCATCCTGACATGTGAAACGTAGAAAGCAATTTTTTTCTCTATTTTCTTCTGATCTTGGTGTGTGTGTGTGTGTGTGTGTGCGTGGCGGGGGGAGGGGGGGGGCCGCGTAC
>NW_011425685.1:0-509 GCF_000754665.1 Bison bison bison
ATTGGAAAAGAAGAAGTAAAACTCTCACTGTTTGCAGATGACATGATCCTTTACATAGAAAACCCTAAAGACTCCACCAGAAAATTACTAGAACTAATCAATGATTATAGTAAAGTTGCAGGATATAAAATCAACACACAGAAATCCCTTGCATTCCTATACACTAATAATGAGAAAACTGAAAGAGAAATTAAGGAAACAATTCCATTCACCATCGCAACGGAAGATAAAATACTTAGGAATATATCTACCTAAAGAAACTAAAGACCTATATACAGAAAACTATAAAACACTGGTGAAGAAATCAAGAGGACACTAATAGATGGAGAAATATACCATGTTCATGGATTGGAAGAATCAATATAGTGAAAATGAGTATACTACCCAAAGCAATTTATAGATTCAATGCAATCCCCATCAAGCTACCAACGGTATTCTTCACAGAGCTAGAACAAATAATTTCACAATTTGTATGGAAATACAAAAAACCTCGAATAGCCAAAGCTATC
>NW_011425686.1:0-833 GCF_000754665.1 Bison bison bison
GAAAGAAATCAAAGAGGACACTAATAGATGGAGAAATATACCATGTTCATGGATCGGAAGAATCAATATAGTGAAAATGAGTATACTACCCAAAGCAATCTATAGATTCAATACAATCCCTATCAAGCTACCAACGGTATTCTTCACAGAGCTAGAACAAATAATTTCACAATTTGTATGGAAATACAAAAAACCTCGAATAGCCAAAGCGATCTTGAGAAAGAAGAATGGAACTGGAGGAATCAACCTACCTGACTTCAGGCTCTACTACAAAGCCACAGTTATCAAGACAGTATGGTACTGGCACAAAGACAGAAATATTGATCAATGGAACAAAATAGAAAGCCCAGAGATAAATCCACACACATATGGACACCTTATCTTTGACAAAGGAGGACAAGAATATACAATAGGATTAAAGACAATCTCTTTAACAAGTGGTGCTGGGAAATCTGGTCAACCACTTGTAAAAGAATGAAACTGGACCACTTTCTAACACCATACACAAAAATAAACTCAAAATGGATTAAAGATCTAAACGTAAGACCAGAAACTATAAAACTCCTAGAGGAGAACATAGGCAAAACACTCTCCGACATACATCACAGCAGGATCCTCTATGACCCACCTCCCAGAATATTGGAAATAAAAGCAAAAATAAACAAATGGGACCTAATTAACCTTAAAAGCTTCTGCACATCAAAGGAAACTATTAGCAAGGTGAAAAGACAGCCTTCAGAATGGGAGAAAATAATAGCAAATGAAGCAACCGACAAACAACTAATCTCAAAAATATACAAGCAACTCCTACAGCTCAACTCCAGAAAAATAAA
>NW_011425687.1:0-553 GCF_000754665.1 Bison bison bison
ATCTCAAAAATATACAAGCAACTTCTACAGCTCAACTCCAGAAAAATAAATGACCCAATCAAAAAAATGGGCCAAAGAACGAAATAGACATTTCTCCAAAGAAGACATACAGATGGCTAACAAACACATGAAAAGATGCTCAACATCACTCATTATCAGAGAAATGCAAATCAAAACCACTATGAGGTACCATTTCACGCCAGTCAGAATGGCTGCGATCCAAAAGTCTACAAGCGATAAATGCTAGAGAGGATGTGGAGAAAAGGGAACCCTCTTACACTGTTGGTGGGAATGCAAACTAGTACAGCCACTATGGAGAACAGTGTGGAGATCCTTAAAAAACTGGAAATAGAACTGCCTTATGATCCAGCAATCCCACTGCTGGGCATACACACTGAGGAAACCAGAAGGGAAAGAGACACGTGTACCCCAATGTTCATCGCAGCACTGTTTATAATAGCCAGGACATGGAAGCAACCTAGATGTCCATCAGCAGATGAATGGATAAGAAAGCTGTGGTACATATACACAATGGAGTATTACTCAGCCATTA
>NW_011425688.1:0-609 GCF_000754665.1 Bison bison bison
GGCTGAATTATTAAGCCTCTTTTCTCCACTGAATTTCCTCACTGAGCTATCCTCATTCTATTACTCTTTATGTCCTTAATTAACATTTAATTAAGCAGTTGTTTCCTGATCTTCGCCTACGCCGTCTCTCCTTCGAATACCCTGGATCAGCCGGGGCTGGTCCCCGGCACCCTACTATGGCTCGAGAGCAATGACGCGCTCGCCCTCGCCACTCGCATGGAGACCCGACTTCCCTGGCGCCCCACGAGAGGCTCACTGACCTCGCCGTCGTACCTCGCGAGAAACCGCACACTGGGGTCGCCGCTCGAGAACAACCACGAGCCTCCTCCGTCATCGCGACTTGAGGGCCTTCGTCTCCTGCATGGCCTAGAGACCAATCTCTCGACCTCTCTCCAAACTCCTCAGGAGGCTTGACTCCCTTTAGTCCACCCAGTGAGCTCCAAGAGATACCCGTCGAGACTCGAGAGCAGAGCGGGGTTCTTTGCTTCCACTCGAGATGAATGCCTGTCTCCCCGGGTGTGTCTGGAATGCAACCCCGAGATCCCTGTCGCCCCTGGAGAGCAACACTGGCTTCTGGACAGAAGCCTAGATGAGGTCTATTGGCCCTGC
>NW_011425689.1:0-576 GCF_000754665.1 Bison bison bison
GGACCCAAGTCTCTAGTGGAACAAGGGTGCATTATTCATGTTTGTGTGAGTTTACATATTGTTATACAAGGAAGCTTTAGGCAAGAAAATTAAGAAAACAAAAACCAGACGTATAACAACTGTTACCAAGGGAATAACAAAGAATAACAATCGTCTCAAGGCCAGAAGACAATCCATATCTTGAGTAAGAGGGTCGTGACTAAACACTGTAGGGTAGAAGGTACTGAAGGAAATCCACGTATGCATTCCGTCCCATGACCTCAGTCCTGGGAACAGCGTGCCGCTCCACTCGTTCCTGTATACCAGGAACTGATAAGGAACAGAGGGTTCATGAGAAACAGAAAACAACATACAGGAGTCCTAAAGTTAAATGTTCCCTGACACCTACCATTTCTTCTCCCTCTTTGCTTAGCAATGGTATCTTACACCTGTAACTGCTACTTCATCTCTTTGCTTCCCTCTGGCTATAAACACACTCAGAAAGAAACACAAAATACTGCTTTTCCTTGATCCTGTTCTGTCCTGCACTTCCAATGCTCTCTTCCAGGTTTCTCTATATGCAAGGCTACACCCTTG
>NW_011425690.1:0-537 GCF_000754665.1 Bison bison bison
GAAGGGTTTTTCATTTGTTGAGCCAATGTTTGTTGCTAAGTCTCCATATCCCCTGCCCTTACACACATTAATGAATATATAGAAGAAATAAGTATTAACCTTTGATATTAATCACGTTAGACCTTAGGCTAAGTAAATTCTTTCCTTAACTAAAACCCACTACACCCTCACCCTGTAGGAATGTAACTTTACTTGGGTGGCATCTGTTTTGAGAATAATCAGCCCTGGAGAAATAAGTGTCCTGATTGACTGACCGCTGTCACAAGGAGAGGGTCGTAAATTGTCAGCAGGCCCCCCTGGCCAGAAGATGATGTAACACCCCTAAGACCTCTGTATACATTTGTGTGAAGCACCTGACTTTAATAAAAGTCAGGACTGCTGTTCCCACGTGACTTTTGATAACATCTCAGTGTATAAAAACAGACTCTGGAAAATAAAGATTGGGATCAGTTTCTCGAAATACTGGTCTCCCCATGTCGCTCTCTCTCCCACTCTGGCTGAGTCTCCATCTGGAGCGCGGAACCCACCATGCTTACT
>NW_011425691.1:0-641 GCF_000754665.1 Bison bison bison
AAAGGGAGTCAAGCCTCCTGAGGCGTTTGGAGAGAGGTCGCGAGATTGGTCTCTAGGCCAAACAGGAGACGAAGGCCCTCATCTCGCGATGACGGGGGAGTCTCGGGGTGGTTCTCGAGCGGCGGCCCCAGTGTGCGTTTTCTCACGAGGTACGACGGCGAGGTCAGTGAGCCTCTCTTGGGGTGCCAGGGAAGTCGGGTCTCCATGCGAGTGGCGAGGGGGAGCGCGTCATTGCTCTCGAGTCATGGCAGGGGAATCTGGCCTCGAGACGTGTTGAAGAAGGTCTCTCGAGGTCTTTCTCGTATTGAGGCAGGAAACCCTGGGTTCCCTCGACTTGTGGAGGTGACCTCAGGGGCTTCTCATGGTGGCTCTCTAAAGTCAGGGAAACTGTAAGGAGGAGGGGTCTCTCGGCACTCCACTGGGTTTGGGGCATTCGAAGAGGGCCTCATCTCCAGGTGAGGCACGAACCTGAGGGTTACTCTGATTTCAGACTCCGATCGCAGGGTCCCTGCAGACTGGGGACAGGAGAGTCAGGCCTCGTCTTGGGTTGAGGCATGGAACTCCGCTTGCCTCTCGAGGTGTCCCCGGGGAGAGAGGCCGCTTGTCGAGCTGTATTTGGAACGTGGGGGTTTTTAAGGACG
>NW_011425692.1:0-512 GCF_000754665.1 Bison bison bison
GTGCTAGGGAGCCCAAACGCACAGGGGAAGCCCGCACAGCACATCCACCTGCCTCTAGGCGGGAGGACAGCTCCAGGGAAGGCCCGGTCTGGCAGGCGCTTTCTGGGCACAAACGGAGCAACACTCTGGCTGTGGAGCCGCCTCCCCAAGCCAGGGGCACCGGGACCCTGATTCCCTCCGTGCGGCGCTTAGTCTGGGCGGGAAGCACCGGCTTGGGAATGCAGCCTGGGGCGCTTCCTTTCCCTCGGAAAGAGCTCTCCCTGCGGGAGGCTTTGGCAGTGTGCACACCCCCAGCCCCTAAGCCCTCTGCAAGGACGCCTGGCTCCTAGGTCCGAAGGGAAGGTGAGAGCTGGGCTGAGGCAGCAGTCAGGCACCGGTCACGTCTCCCACACTCCCGCAGCCTGCTCCTTCCCGTCCCGGGCGCGACGCTAGAAGCTGGCAGGGCTTGGGGAGGCGTCGCCCAGGCCAGAGCAGCCTCTCGGCCGGGGCTCTGTGCTATCGCGCCTGGGCGC
>NW_011425693.1:0-590 GCF_000754665.1 Bison bison bison
ATAAAAAAATAGAAAAGTAAACTGATATAATACCTTTATAAAAAAGCATAACTGATTTAAAAATGGATTAATTGATAAAATTTAGCAACTGGTAGGTTGATAATCTTTTCAATAAAACTGAAAACTTCTGCTCTTTGAAAGATACAATTAAAAAGGCAAGCCACAGACTAAAAAGTATTATTTGTAAGAACACATATCTGATAACATGTACCTATAACCAGAACACATAATGAACTCTTAAAAATAAATAAAAAATAACCCAATTTAAAAAACACTAGAAAATAGAATACATATGATCCAGCAAACCTACTTATGTGAAATAAACCAGTTACAAAAAGAGAAATACTATGATTTCACTTATAATGAAGTATCTAAAATAGTCAAACTCTTAGAAAGTAGAATGGCAGTTGCCAGAGATGCTGGGGGAGGGAGAAATGGGGAGTTGTTCAGTGGATATAGAGTTTCAGCTTTGCAAGTTCTAGAAATCAGTTGCATAGCACTGTGCACACTGTACAATACACTTAAAATGGTTAAGATGGTACAACTTTATGTTTTTTATCATAATAAAAAAAGAATAACTGTGGAAACAT
>NW_011425694.1:0-528 GCF_000754665.1 Bison bison bison
AAGCAGGGGAGTCGACCATCCTGTCGAGATCAGGAGGGTAGAAGGGGCTCAGAGGAAGTGGTGCCGGAAAACTTCGGTGCTCCTCTCAGGGGAGACCGGGATGTCGGGGAACTTTGTGGGTCGCCTCAAGGGTGCCAAGTACCGTTTGGACCTCCAATTCCTAACGTGTTACTTCTCCTGAGACGCTGTAGCGGGAAAGGGCTTCATCTTGCGATGACAGGGGAACCACGTGGTTTTTCTCGAGCTGCGGCGGGATTCTCGAGTTACGACCGGGAATTCAGGATGCCTCTTGTGTTGGCCCAGGGAAGTCCAATCTTCCATTCGAGTTGCGAAGGAAAGCTGGGGATTGCTCTCGAGTGACTGCAGGGCCAATAGACCTCATCTAGTCTTGTGTCCAGAAGCCAATGTTCCTCTCCAGGGGCGACTGGGTTCTCGGGGGTTGCATTCCAGACGCACACAGGGAGACAGGCATTCATCTCGAGTGCAAGCAAAGACCCCGCTCTGCTCTCGAGTCGCGACGGGTATCTC
>NW_011425695.1:0-540 GCF_000754665.1 Bison bison bison
GGACTGTAGCCCACCAGGATCCTCTATCTGTGGGATCCTCAGGCACGAATACTGGAATGAGATGCCATGCCCTTCTGCAAGGGATCTTACTGACCCAGGATCGAACCTGAGCCTTTTGTGTCTTCTGCATTGGCAGGCGGGTTCTTTACCACTAGCACCATCTGGGAAGGTATCCTAAGACAAAGTTAATTTTCTTGAAACTGTCTAAACTTTCTCTGTCCATACAAGTCTTTTTTTTTTTTTACTATCTTGTACTTGCTGTACAGAATATTTGCTTTAAGAAGAAATTACTCTGTTTTCCCATTGATAAGCAAAAATGCATCTCATTACTTTGTCTACACATTTAATCTTTTAATCATTGTTCCCAGGATAGCTCCAGCATGAATTTTCAACCTAAATATCCAATTTATTTTTCACACAGAAAATTGAAAGATAAGGAGTAACTGTTTCATACACAATCTTGGTAGCACACCAGCAAATTTCACGAGCACACATAAAGCAGTTACCTACAGCTATCATTTTTACAATTCTATAAAGTGG
>NW_011425696.1:0-671 GCF_000754665.1 Bison bison bison
GGTAGCTTGATAGGGATTGCATTGAATCTATAAACTGCTTTGGGTAGTATACTCATTTTCACTATATTGATTCTTCCAATCCATGAACATGGTATATTTCTCCATCTATTAGTGTCTTCTTTGATTTCTTTCACCAGTGTTTTATAGTTTTCTATATATAGGTCTTTAGTTTCTTTAGGTAGATATATTCCTAAGTATTTTATTCTTTTCATTGCAATGGTGAATGGAATTGTTTCCTTAATTTCTCTTTCTGTTTTCTCATTATTAGTGTATAGGAATGCAAGGGATTTCTGTGTGTTTATTTTATATCCTGCAACTTTACTATAATCATTGATTAGTTCTAGTAATTTTCTGGTGGAGTCTTTAGGGTTTCTATGTAGAGGTTCATGTCATCTGCAAATAGTGAGAGTTTTACTTCTTCTTTTCCAATTTGGATTCTTTTATTCTTTTTCTGCTCTGATTGCTGTAGCCAAAACTTCCAAAACTATGTTGAATAGTAATGGTGAAAGTGGGCACCCTTGTCTTGTTCCTGACTTTAGAGGAAATGCTTTCAATTTTTCACCATTGAGGATAATGTTTGCTGTGGGTTTGTCATATATAGCTTTTATTATGTTGAGGTATGTTCCTTCTATTCCTGCTTTCTGGAGAGTTTTTATCATAAATGGGTGTTG
>NW_011425697.1:0-578 GCF_000754665.1 Bison bison bison
GGAGCACAACTGGGACCGCCCCCCCATCCCCGCCGCGACCCGGTTCCCGACCCGCGCCGCCCGGCTTCGCCCCGCCCCGGGCCGCGCTCCCGGTCGCGCTGCCCACCTTCACCACGGGCGTCCCGGTCGAGCCCCGCCCCCACCGCCCGGTTCCAGGAGAGCCTGTGGGACCTCGCTCCCGCCGCCCGGTGAAACGGGAGGACAATCCATCCAGCCCACAGAGGCAATCCAAGCTGTCTAGAATTCAGGGATCCAACGAGGACTACGGAAAGGAAAGATGACCTGACCTAGGAGGGCCATGATATTCTATAGAACCGGACAAAGTTGGTTTCCAAGGAAACTTGATTCCTTGGAACCCGGAAAGCTGGTTCTTTTCATATGCAATTCCAAACCAGGAGCTCCTTCCCAAAGCCTGCCTGGCCGCCAGCCCCACCCCCCACTCCCCAGAAAAAACGGGCTCAAAGAAATCTTTTCCATCTCAGGCGGAAAACTGGAAGATGTCTTGTCTTGTCTGTCTGGATTGATGTCTGTGTCAGTGTGAGCCTTGTGATTTTTGATAATAGTGCTCAAGTTCTGAG
>NW_011425698.1:0-530 GCF_000754665.1 Bison bison bison
CATTCCCTTCTCCCTTTAAGAAACTAAGCCTGAGTAATAGCTAAGTGAAACTCACGATAAGGTAAAAGGATCCTTGATTCGTCCCTGCTTATTCCATATCCTTAGAGGGAGAGACGAGATGAGTGCTAACTTGGTGCTATTTATGTTGTTAGAAAGAATCCAACTTTCCATAACTGACTCAGATTAAATCACCTTGTCCTGGGGCTCTGTCATCCATCAAATTCTAGAACCTCAGAGTTAGAAGAGACACTGAATTAAGTCACCAAAGAAGGAAAATAATTTTTTCCAGGTCACAGAGCATCAGCAACAGAGTTAATGCTCCTAAAAATTATTGTTCTTTCTACAACTACAATATTTTCACTCTCTAATACATTTTAGAGTGCACCTCTCTACTTTCTCCAAATCAGTTGATTTGAGTTGGGAATTAAAGAGACAGGACTGGAGCTCAGAGGACCATTTTGCAAATGTTAAATTTTAAACACGTGTGTGTGTGTGTGTGTGTGTGTGTGTGTGTGTGTGTGTGTGTGTGT
>NW_011425699.1:0-559 GCF_000754665.1 Bison bison bison
GATAAACTGTGTGTAGATGGTGGAGAAATAACCTGGTAAAAGAGAAAAGTATCTCAATTTTTATATCACCAAAAAGTTTCAGATAGAGTATGGATCAAACATTTCAAATATGCACAGTGAGAAAAGTACCAGAATAAAACTCAGATTCCTATTTATACATTTTTTATCTGCTGACAGAGACCTTCTGTTTTTTCTATTTCTACTGTTTCTTAACCTTAATTTTTTTTTAATGGAGAATAATTACTTTACAACATTGTGTTCTTTACTGCTGTATAACATCATAAATCAGTTGTAAGCATACATATACCCCCTTCCTTGTAAGCCTCCCTCCCACCCCAAAGACCTTTCTAAGAATGATTTTGAAAGTAAGAATTTCAGAGTTTCCTGGATTTCAGCACCAAAAAAAGAAAAGAAATCTAGATGTCGATTTAACATTTTAACAACACAAAAAATTTAAAACTCTGTAGATCAAGCTGTCTATAGGCAAGTTGGATTAGCAGACAGGGCTTATCTTTTTGGCTCTAATAGGAATGTGGCATAGATAAAAATGATTTCTCAC
>NW_011425700.1:0-515 GCF_000754665.1 Bison bison bison
ACCCCGTGGAGTCCCGAGAGGCCCCCCCACCTCCAGTTTCCCTGACATCTCAGAGCGACTATGAGAAGCCCCCTGAGGTCACCTGCACAAGTCGAGGGAAGCCAGGGTTTCCTGCCTCAACCCGAGAAAGGCCTCGAGAGACCTTCTTCAACACGTCTCGAGGCCAGGTTCCCCTACCATGACTCGAGAGCAATGACGCGCTCCCCCTCGCCCCTCGCATGGAGACCCGACTTCCCTGGCGCCCCACGAGAAGCTCACTGACCTCGCCGTCGTACCTCGTGAGAAACCGCACCCTGGGGCGGCCGCTCGAGAACCACCCGAGACTCCCCCGTCATCGCGGAGATGAGGGCCTTCGTCTCCTGCATGGCCTAGAGGCCAACCTCGCGACCTCTCTCCAAACGCCTCAGGAGGCTTGACTCCCTTGAGTCCACCCAGTGAGCTCCAAGAGATACCCGTCGCGACTCGAGAGCAGAGCGGGGTTCTTTGCTTCCACTCGAGATGAATGCCTGTCTCCC
>NW_011425701.1:0-750 GCF_000754665.1 Bison bison bison
CAGGGGAGGCCCCAGGCTAGGTGCGTGCCGGGGCCGCGAGGCAAGCTCAGGAGGGTCTGTCGGGGGACTGACGCCGAGCGGGACCTAGCCTCGTCCCGTGCAGGGACCGAGGTGTTGGCTCCGGAGTGTTTGTTAGGGTCCGCAAGAAGCGCCGGGCACCGCCCAGTTGAGGGTAGCGACCCATGCCGGCTCAGGAGTGTTTGCCGGGGGGCGGTCCAAGGGCAGGACCTAGCCTGATTGAGGGCGGGGAACCCGATGTGGGCTCAGGAATGCTTCTCGGGGCTGGATCGTGGGAAGGACCCAGCCTGCTTCGGGGCAGGGACTGAGACGCGCGCTCAGGATTATGTTCCTGGACTCGACTATGCAAAGTCCCAGGACGCCTGCGCGACTGGCAGGGACCGAGAGGTGGGGTCGGGAGACTGTGCTAGGGGCCCGCACAAGGGCAGGACCTCGACTGGTGACGTTCAGTGACCGAGACGGGGCTCAGGAGTTTACACGGGCGCCTCAGAAAGGCGGGACCCAGCCTGCTTTTATGCAGCGCTTGAGGTGAGGGCCCAGCAGTGTTTCCCGGAGGTTTGAACAAGGGGAGGACTCACCGTCGTTCGGGGACAGGGAGCCAATTTCGACTCAGGATTGTTTGTTGGGGCCTTGGCCAGAGGCAGAAACCACCGAGGTTGAGTGGAGGGACCAAGGTGGACGCGCAGGTGCGTTTTGTGTTGGAGGAGGGGAGGGTTGCCCAAGGGCAGCATC
>NW_011425702.1:0-547 GCF_000754665.1 Bison bison bison
GTCCTCCTCCAATGCATGAAAGTGAAATGTGAAAGTGAAGTCGCTCAGTCGTGCCCGACTCTGAGCGACCCCATGGACTGCAGCCTACCAGGCTCTTCCGTCCATGAGATTTTCCAGGCAAGAGTACTGGAGTGGGGTGCCATTGCCTTCTCCCATATCTATTCACAAGCCTGCCTAAATCATTGACTTCTAGCCACCTTTGGGATGCCAATGACCACCTACCCTTACCAGGCCACAGAGGAGAGAAAACACTTACCACAGGAGGTCCGGGTAAGGAACAAGGAACTAACAAGCTCCCACCAACCAGGATTCTGCAGAGGTCAACAAGAGGTCAGCAAGAGATGGGAGACTGCAGTCCAGAGGTCCTAGCAACTTCCAGCGAGCAGCAAAGACCCAGCATAGTCAAAACGATTCAATGTACCCAAAAAATAAATCAACGGACAGAAGTTCTTGGAACACATGACTGAGGTTAGGGTGAGGCAGTACATGTATGTGCCAGGATACTCTTAAAGTATACTCTTAACATAGATGAGGAGAACAAGGTAAG
>NW_011425703.1:0-576 GCF_000754665.1 Bison bison bison
AGGGGGTGGGGCGGGGGCCGGGGCAAGCCCCGGGATTGCCTGAGGCAAGCCAAACGAGCCCCAGATGGAGACGGGACTGCCGGTCGTCGGGTGTCCTGGAAGCCGAATGCGAATGCGGAGGGGCTCGCGGGCCGCGCGGAGGCAAGCCAGGTCTGCAGCGGGAGTCGGGGCCCCGGCCAGCCGCTCCCCGCGGCCCGGGAGGGGCTGGGGCTGCGGGGGTGATCCAAGAATCGGGACGCGCGGCGGGGGCTAAAGGACCTCTTCTGGTAGGCAAAAAAGCCTCGAGCACCCGGGATTCCCAGGTGGTCTCCCATCCAAGATCCTAACCAGGCCCGACCCTGCTTAGCTTCCGAGATCAGACGAGATCGGGCGCCTTCAGGCTGATACGGCCTGAGACGGTGGCGGTTGGCTCGGGGGCGCCCTACGAGCCTTGCGCTTCGCCTCCCTTTCGCTCTGCCCTGCAGGTCGGGCCAACGGGCCGCACCTCTCGTCGCGGGGCCTGCTGTACTTGAGCCGCACGACCCGCGACCGGACTCCCAGCCTGCTGACGCCGGCCCGCCCCCCCGAACACCCGCC
>NW_011425704.1:0-525 GCF_000754665.1 Bison bison bison
CATCATCTTCTGGGCAGAAGGCCTATTAACATTTTATGACTCTTGACAAGGACTTATCAACAAAGACTTATTTTCTCTAAGAGTAGTTATTTTAAGGTTTGGCGCCATCTTCCGAAGATAAAATTGCATTCCTATAGGGCGGATGTGTAATGGGTTTTACAACAAAGGAAAGAATTTATTACCTTAAGGGTCTAAAGTTACTAACACCAAGGCCACTACCTATTTTTTTCTACATACTAACTATTAATTAATACATATTCAAGGATACAATTCAGGGGATGTGAAAACTTGGCAACAATCATTGGCTCATCAATGAAATCCTTTACTAGTTTATTCTGACAGTTTTCTAACTCTCTGAGAGGTTCTAAGCTATTTGAATATCTTAAGCTTCCTGTGCCTCTCGAGGCTGGGAGACTGTAAACATCGTATGCATAGCTGTAGGAGTACCGGTAAACTTGTCAGGCGAGTTAGAGAGCCATCTGAGGGTTTGGATTTAACACTCCTAATTGCCCAGGAACTTTATTA
>NW_011425705.1:0-933 GCF_000754665.1 Bison bison bison
AAAGAACCCCGCTCTGCTCTCGAGTCGCGACGGGTATCTCTTGGAGCTCACTGGGTGGACTAAAGGGAGTCAAGCCTCCGGAGGCGTTTGGAGAGAGGTCGAGAGATTGGTCTCTAGGCCATACAGGAGACGAAGGCCCTTGCCGGGGACCAGCCCCGGCTGATCCAGGGTATTCAAAGGAGAGACGGCATAGGCGAGGATCAGGATACAATAGCTTCAATTAGATATTAATTAAAGATATAAAGAGTAATAGAATAAGGATAGCTCAGTAGGAAAATTCAGTGAGAAAAGAGGCTGAGTAGCTTGGTTTACGCGGGAGACCAATAAAACTTCAAGACAAAGAAGTTTGCACCACTTACGTAGGCCGCAGGCGTCCTTCCGTTCTCCCGAAGGAGAGGAGACACTGAGGCCTCCCGGTCGGATCTTAGAAGCCCAGGCATAATTAGTAAGCATGGTGGTTCGCGCTCCAGATGGAGACTCAGCCAGAGTGGGAGAGAGAGCGACATGGGGAGATCAGTATTTCGAGAAACTGATCCCAATTCTTATTTTCCAGAGTCGTTTTTTATACACTGAGATGTTATACAAAAGTCACGTGGGAACAGCAGTCCTGACTTTTATTAAAGTCAGGTGCTTCACACAAATGTATACAGAGGTCATAGGGGTGTTACATCATCTTCTGGCCAGGGGGGCCTGCTGACAATTTACGACCCTCTCCTTGTGACAGCGGTCAGTCAATCAGGACACTTATTTCTCCAGGGCTGATTATTCTCAAAACAGATGCCACCCAAGTAAAGTTACATTCCTACAGGGTGAGGGTGTAGTGGGTTTTAGTTAAGGAAAGAATTTACTTAGCCTAAGGTCTAACGTGATTAATATCAAAGGTTAATACTTATTTCTTCTATATATTCATTAATGTGTGTAAGGGCAGGGGAT
>NW_011425706.1:0-718 GCF_000754665.1 Bison bison bison
TAGGCTCCAGTTTCATCCACCTCATTAGAATGGATTCAAATGAATTCTTTTTAATGGCTGAGTAATACTCCATTGTATATATGTACCACAGCTTTCTTATCCATTCATCTGCTGATGGACATCTAGGTTGCTTCCATGTCCTGGCTATTATAAACAGTGCTGCAATGAACATTGGGGTACACGTGTCTCTTTCCCTTCTGGTTTCCTCAGTGTGTATGCCCAGCAGTGGGATTGCTGGATCATAAGGCAGTTCTATTTCCAGTTTTTTAAGGAATCTCCACACTGTTCTCCATAGTGGCTGTACTAGTTTGCATTCCCACCAACAGTGTAAGAGGGTTCCCTTTTCTCCACACCCTCTCCAACATTTATTATTTGTAGACTTTTGGATCGCAGCCATTCTGACTGGTGTGGAATGGCACCTCATAGTGGTCTTGATTTGCATTTCTCTGATAATGAGTGATGTTGAGCATCTTTTCATGTGTTTGTTAGCCATCTGTATGTCTTCTTTGGAGAAATGTCTATTTAGTTCTTTGGCCCATTTTTTGATTGGGTCATTTATTTTTCTGGAATTGAGCTGTAGGAGTTGCTTGTATATTTTTGAGATTAGTTGTTTGTCAGTTGCTTCATTTGCTATTATTTTCTCCCTATTCTGAAGGCTGTCTTTTCACCTTGCTGATAGTTTCCTTTATGTGCAGAAGTCTTTTTAAGGTTAATTAGG
>NW_011425707.1:0-595 GCF_000754665.1 Bison bison bison
CGACCCGCGACCGGACTCCAGCCTGCTGACGCCGGCCCGCCCCCCCCCCACCCCCCGAACACCGCCAACACCAGACCAGCAAGCGCCTGGCCGGGCCCGGGGGCCCAAGGGGCTTCCAGGACCCCCCATTGACCGGGAGGGCGTGCGTGCGTGCGTGCGCGCGGGGCCTGGGGGCTGGGCTGAGGGGTGCGGATGTCTCGGCGCCCTCCCACCCGCGGCCACTCCAGACCCGGCCGCGCTCGCTGAGCCGGGCCTCCCCCCGATCCCATTCGCTCTTCAGGCCCGCGCGGCCCCGGAGGTGTCGGTCTTCGGCGCCCGCCGCCTCCCAACCCCCGCGGCCCAGGGGCCCTCTGAACCTCCTGCGGGCCTAGACGCAGCGAAACTTGAGCGCCCAACTTGCCCGGCACCCTGTCCCGGTGCCCAAACCCACCAGAAGCCAGGGAGGCGCGGTCGACCGGAGCGCCTCAGCCCCTCCCTTCGCACTACCGACGGCCCCCCCTTTGCCCCCACGCCCAAGCCCTCGACCTTCCTGAGAGAGCAGACGAGCCACAGGCAGGCACACAGACAGACACACAGACACTCGCACGCACCCACG
>NW_011425708.1:0-621 GCF_000754665.1 Bison bison bison
CTCCATTGAGTCATTTTGAGGTCAAAGAATGGAAAACTCTATTTAAGAATCCATATAAATAATAAATACATGCTTGGAAAGAGTGTGATAAATTAATACAAGATGAACAAATAAAAAAAATAGTATACTCTATTGGTGTTTGGCAGATTCATGTTGATGTATGGCCAAACCAATACAATATTGTAAAGTAATTAGCCTCCAATTAAAATAAATAAATGTACATTTAAATTAAAAAAAAAAAAACAGTACACCAGATTTAAGGCTTTACTTAGTTGAAATCAGAATTTTCCTTACGGTGGTTTATGTTTCTCTTCCCAATTAGATTTTATCCATTGTCATTCAGTGAACAATTACTTTGACTTTATCCATCCATTCATTCCTTTTACTCTTTAAGGAGATTCGAAAGGCTTCCTTATCCCAAACCCACATACTAGTATTAGAGTAATATTTACGTGACAGTTACTTATATGAAATGGTTCAACCAGGAAGCTGCTGTTGCATCCTTCGATGTTTGCCCTTAATTTTGCAGCCCCCTACCCTTTCTCGTGTTCCCTTATATTCCATATACCTAACCAACTACAAACAATAGACTTCATTTTATTTGTGTTTAAAAATAACTGG
>NW_011425709.1:0-833 GCF_000754665.1 Bison bison bison
CGGGGAGACAGGCATTCATCTCGAGTGGAAGCAAAGAACCCCGCTCTGCTCTCGAGTCGCGACGGGTATCTCTTGGAGCTCACTGGGTGGACTAAAGGGAGTCAAGCCTCCTGAGGCGTTTGGAGAGAGGTCACGAGATTGGTCTCTAGGCCATGCAGGAGACGAAGGCCCTCATCTCGCGATGACGGGGGGAGTCTCGGGGTTGTTCTCGAGCGGCGGCCCCAGTGTGCGCTTTCTCACGAGGTACGATGGTGAGGTCAGTGAGCCTCTCGGGGGGCGCCAAGGAAGTCGGGTCTCCATGCGAGTGGCGAGGAGGAGCGCGTCATTGCTCTCGAGCCATGGTAGGGTGCCGGGGACCAGCCCCCGGTGATCCAGGGTATTCGGAAGGAGAGACGGCGTAGGCGAAGATCAGGAAACAACTGACTTAATTAAATGTTAGTTAAGGATATAAAGAGTAATAGAATGAGGATAGCTCAGTGAGGAAATTCAGTGGAGAAAAGAGGCTGAAGAATTCAGCCAGAAGGTAAGAGAAAGAACGACATGGTGAGACCAAGTTTAGGTGAACAAGGCCCGCACTTTATTTTCAAAGTAGTTTTATACCTTAAGTTATGCATAGAGGGTAATGGGGGAAGGGGTAGAGTCTTGCAGCAAACCAGGCTTTCTTCCTGCAAACTTATCATATGACAAAAGCTTCGGTGATTTGCATCATCTTCTGGCCCGGAGGCCTGTTAACTATTTAAGTACCTTTTCTTCAAGAAAACTTTATTTTCTACTAAAGGTGGTTGGTCAGGAGCCCACCCTACCAAAAAAGCATTAGATAAAGTTGCATTCCT
>NW_011425710.1:0-505 GCF_000754665.1 Bison bison bison
GAAGGCTTTCTTATCTCTTCTTGCTATTCTTTGGAACTCTGCATTCAGATGGGAATATCTTTCCTTTTCTCCTTTTCTTTTCGCTTCTCTTCTTTTCACAGCTATTTGTAAGGTCCTCCCCAGACAGCCATTTTTGCTTTTTTGCATTTATTTTCCATGGGGATGGTCTTGATCCCTGTCTCCTGTACAGTGTCACGAACCTCCATCCATAATTCATCAGGCACTCTGTCTATCAGATCTAGTCCCTTAAATCTATTTCTCACTTTCCACTTGTATAATCATAAGGGATTTGATTTAGGTCATACCTGAATGGTCTAGTGGTTTTCCCTACTTTCTTCAATTTAAGTCTGAATTTGGCAATAAGGAGTTCATGATCTGAGCCACAGTCAGCTCTCGGTCTTGTTTATGCTGACTGTATAGAGCGTCTCCATCTTTGGCTGCTAAAGAATATAATCAATCTGACTTCGCTGTTGACCATCTGGTGATGTCCATGTATAGAGTCTTC
>NW_011425711.1:0-688 GCF_000754665.1 Bison bison bison
TCCCGACCTTCCGGTCGCACCTCAGGATGAGTCCGGTCTCACGAAGTCATTCCAGACGTGGCCTCGTGGGTGGTTCAACATTCCGAAGGACCCCGATTTCCCGGTCCCCTCCTGATAAGAACCCGATGCCCGGACACCTCTCCGAACTCCACCCTGTGAATGAAGTCAACACGAAGGGGCAGTTTTTCCGTGCATCGTTCGGAAAAAAACCCCAGGTTCCAAATACAGCTCGACAAGCGGCCTCTCTCCCCGGGGACATCTCGAGAGGCAAGCGGAGTTCCATGCCTCCACCCAAGACGAGGCCTGACTCTCCTGTCCCCAGTCTGCAGGGACCCTGCGATCGGAGTCTGAAATCAAGAGGTACCCTGCGGTTCCTGCCTCCACTGGAGATGAGGCCCTCTTCCAATGCACCAAGCCCCGTGGAGTCCCGAGAGGCCCCTCCCACCTCCAGTTTCCCTGACTTCTCAGAGCCACCATGAGAAGCCCCTGAGGTCACCTGCACAAGTCGAGGGAACCCAGGGTTTCCTGCCTCAACCCGAGAAAGACCTCGAGAGACCTTCTTCAACACGTCTCGAGGCCAGATTCCCTACATGGCTCGGGAGCAATGACGCGCTCCCCTGCCACTCGCATGGAACCCGACTTCCCGGCGCCCCACGAGAGGCTCACTGACCTCGCCGTCGTACCTCGT
>NW_011425712.1:0-659 GCF_000754665.1 Bison bison bison
CTACAAAGAACATCCATGCAAAGGACAAGCCTGCAGAGCTCTGTGCACATCTGCCCCCTCCCCCCACTCACAGCCAGCAGCATTTCCAAGTGACCTCCTAAGGCCTTCGCCAAACTACAGGGGGCACCTCTGGGTTTCCTGTTTCCCTCATTTTTCGGAATCTTTTCTAAAAAAAAGAAAACAAAAACAAATTAAAAAAACGCACAAAATCCCGCACATTTCTTCGTAGAATGCCACAGTGGAACGAAAACAGGCCTTCAATATTAAGACCTAAATTTGCTAAACACTTGGAGCTTGGTTTTTTGTTTTGTTTTGTTTTGTTTTGTTTGAATCAAACCACCACATCATTTACAATTTTTACACGTTCTAATTATTCGGTTCCAAAACACCAAACTTGTACTGCACACGGTCCCCATGGAAAGGCCCCCTCAGCAGGACAGCCACAGATGCTGCCATGAAAGGGCAGCAGGGTGCCCTCCTCCCTTGTTTTCTGCCTGGGCGGCCACCGGGTTTTGAAACCCATGCACCCTACTAAGTTTCTAGGGTGCAATTCGTGGACCCTTCCCTTTCCCATCCCAGCAGGTGGTCAAGGGCCCGCTGGCCTCCAAAGTGCCAGAAGCAGGCGTGGGCCAGCCGGCCAGAGTTCAGGGTTCTGGCCC
>NW_011425713.1:0-554 GCF_000754665.1 Bison bison bison
AATTTTCATTTTCATGCATTGGAGAAGGAAATGGCAACCCACTCTAGTGTTCTTGCCTGGAGAATCCCAGGAACTGGGGAGCCTGGTGGGCTGCCGTCTATGGGGTCACACAGAGTTGGACATGACTGAAGTGACTTACCAGCAGTAGCAGCACAGAGTTAGAAGTGCAAAGTGACATGATTAATGAGCAAGTGAAAGAAAACAATGAGGACAAAGAAAGTTGGGTGCTTACCAAAAATTCATGTTCCTGGAGAAGAAAGCTTGTATTTCTGCATATGTGCAAGTTTCCTCTCAGGGATGTTACTGTGTACACACACATGTGTGCACATAGAGTTCCCTGCCAGTACATTTGTCAGTATGAGCTGTCGGAATTGATCTAGCCAGGTGATGGAAGTTGGATAGACGAAAACATGAAGGTCTTAGGGGAAGGTACATAGACTCTGGCCAGCAGAAGGACTGAAGCCAGGGAATCAATCCCCGTTATCTCACTGAGCAAACAGTTCTAAGTGGAATCACAGTGGTGCGACCCTGGATGGTTGGCAGAAAAGAGAGGC
>NW_011425714.1:0-568 GCF_000754665.1 Bison bison bison
ACCTGTTACAAAGCTTTGCCCTTGGTATATTGTGCCCAGCTTGAAGGTTCCTGGAATACAAGAAACCATGTGTACCCTGGGATGGATAATGAACTGGTGTTGACACATATGCCCAGGAGAAAGTCTCAGAAAAATCTAATAAGTTGAAATATATTGAGAAACAATGAAACATTTGAAAAACTCTAAAAATCTCTGGCGGGCATATGCATTGAAAAACCAAAATTTTGCAAATCCAAAACCCAGAATACTTTTTTCCCAAATAGGAAGATGTTGTCTAAGAAGGAATACAATGCTGGATCCCTATATTCAGACTAACTGTGTTAGTCTAACTGGTACTTTCAAATGTATATATTTTAATATACATACACTTTTATCTCAGATACCTTAAAGATTTTATTATGTGAAAAAGCCTTTTGTAATTCTGTAAACATAATAGTTTCATTTTATTTTCTAACTTTACAATTTTATTCCTAGATCAATGGTTAATTATTTTTAGTTCAGATTTCCAAATGTTCATAAAGCCTCTAGATTTGGCAGCATGCAATTACATTTTTAAGGGTATGAAATC
>NW_011425715.1:0-611 GCF_000754665.1 Bison bison bison
CTGCTCTCTTTACTCCTTCTCTACATCTATCCTTGGAGGCCCACCTTCTCCAAGAAGCTTGAGTGTTTCAACCCTCAGGGATTTTTGTCTCAGCTGCATTCCTGAAGCCATTATCATACAGACCCCCAAACTCAGCACTGAACATATGCTCTTCAGGACTAGTTCTCTGATGAGATGTCAGCCCCTGGAGAATCAAGCTGGAATCCCACATCCTACTGAATCTATGCTCCTGCTAGTAGATCCATGCATGCTAGCTGTGACTTTTCTGGGAAAGAGTAGGCAAAACTAGGGTTAAACACAGCCAGTCATTGGAATCCAAGAGGAAAGGGGAAGGAGTGGGAATTAATTGTCTTCCCGTGTTGGAAGTTTTCACTGTTGTTTCAAGATCCGTGTACAGTAGCATATTCACGTTGCTCTAGGATTAGCACAAGGTACAAGAACAAACAGAAGCCTTCCTTGTGCTATTTTAGGAACAAGGAAAATAAAATAATACCTTCCAAATGGAGGAACAGCCTAGCTTTCTGTGACACAAGAATGGGCTCATAACACCTCGGCTGTAACTGTTTCAAATGGAATCCTATTACAGTGTAGAGGATATTTATCAGTGTATT
>NW_011425716.1:0-588 GCF_000754665.1 Bison bison bison
GCAGGTGACCTCAGGGGGCTTCTCATGGTGGCTCTGAGAAGCCAGGGAAACTGGAGGTGGGAGGGGCCTCTCGGGACTCCACTGGGTTTGGTGCATTGGAAGAGGGCCTCATCTCCAGTTGAGGCAGGCACCTCAGGGTACCTCTGATTTTAGACTCCGATCGCAGGGTCCCTGCAGACTGGGGACAGGAGAGTCAGGCCTCGTCTTGGGTTGAGGCATGGAACTCCGCTTGCCTCTCGAGGTGTCCCCGGGGAGAGAGGCCACTTGTCGAGCGGTATTTGGAACCTGGGGGTCTTTTCCGGACGATGCACGGGCGAGTCACTGCCCCTTCGTGTTGACTTTCATTCACAGGGTGGAGTTCGGAGAGGTGCCGGGCATCGGGTTCTTACCGAAGAGGGGACCGGGAAATCGGGGTGCTTCGCAATGTGGAAGCACCCACGAGGCCACGTCTGGAATGTCGTCGTGAGACCGGCCTCATCCTGAGGTGCGACCGGAAGGTCGGGAACCCCTTCCAGACAAAGCAGGGGAGTCGACCCTCCTGTGGAGATCAGGAGGGTAGAAGGGGCTCAGAGGAAGTGGTGCCGGAAA
>NW_011425717.1:0-552 GCF_000754665.1 Bison bison bison
GAATACATTTTGAATCAGTTCTAATGAAGTGGATGAAACTGGAGCCTATTATACAGAGTGAAGTAAGCCAGAAAGAAAAAACCAATACAGTATACTAACGCATATATATGGAATTTAGAAAGATGGTAACAATAACCCTGTGTACGAGACAGCAAAAGAGACACTGATGTATAGAACAGTCTTTTTGTTTAATTTTAAAACATTCTATTTAAGCCATGTATTTCAAATGTATAGAAGAATCTCAGAAATGAAGCAATGAAGACCGGCATGCCTTTTGTCTAGATTTGCCAAAAGTATTAGGTTGGCCAAATATTCATTTGGTTTTTTCCATAAAATGTTATGGAAAAAACTGAACTTTTTGTCCAACCCAATATTTTGCCTCACATTTCTATGCATTTTTTCCTGTTTCCTTTTTTTTTTTTTTTGATTCTTGCTTGAACCTACTTCAGAACTTCAGACATCATAACCCTTTACCTGTAAATACTTTAGCCCACATATCCTAAGAAGGAGGGCATTCCCTTCTGTAATTACAATACCGTTATCAAATCCTCG
>NW_011425718.1:0-502 GCF_000754665.1 Bison bison bison
AAAGGTCTGTCTAGTCAAAGGTATGGATTTTACTAGTAGTCATGTATGGATGTGAGAGTTGGACTATCATTTATGAAACGAGATGCCAGTCCAGGTTCGATGCACTATACTGTATGCTTGGAGCTAGTGCACTGGGACGACCCAGAGGGATGGAATGGGGAGGGAGGAGGGAGGAGGGTTCAGGATGGGGAACACATGTATACCACTGGTGGATTCATTTTGATATTTGACAAAACTAATACAATTATGTAAAGTTTAAAAGTAAAATAAAATTTGAAAAAAAAAAAAAGTTGAACATCAAAGAATTGATGCTTTTGAACTGTATTGTTGGAGAAGTCTCTTGAGAGGCCCTTGTACTTCAAGGAGATCCGACAAGTCCATCCTAAAGGAGATCAGTCCTGAACTATTCATTGGAAGAACTGATGCTGAAGCTGAAACTCCAATAATTGGCCACCAGATGCAAAGAGTTGACTCATTTATAATGACCCTGATGCTGGGAGAG
>NW_011425719.1:0-714 GCF_000754665.1 Bison bison bison
GGCAGCCCTTGCAAACCCAACTGCTTCCAATACAAGAAAACTTTGACCTCAGGGAATGTCAGAGTCCCGTGACTGGGAACTAGTCAATATTAAATATCTAGTAGTTTTGTTTTTGCTCCTCTACTGTAGACATGTCTAAGAGTCATCAACATGAAGCACAAAATGTTCATAGTGCCTCGGTTTGTTCTAAGGTAAAAATTGCTATATCGTTATATCTGTCACAAGCTTGTCAACAAGAAAGTACCTCGAAAGAACAGGAACAAAACGAAAAATTAAATGTGATATGAGCTTTTAGATAAACTATGAACACTAATTACACTCTGAAATATCTGCCTATGACGAGTCTTGATTGAAGGCAGAGGAGAAGGGGACGACAGAGGCTAAGATGGTTGGGATGGCATCGACTGATTCGATGGACGTGAGTTTGAGCAAGCCCCTGGAGTTGGTGATGGACACGGAAGCCCAGCGTCCTGCAGGCCACGGGGTCCCAAAGTAGTCAGACACGACTGAGCCACTGAACTGAACTGAACATACAATCGTTTCTCCAGGTGTTTGGGTTACCCGAGTTTCTATCCTGTGCTAAACTAAGTGACGACAGTTGTACTGAAGAGCTGGGTCATTTCCAAATAAATTAAAGTCCTGAAACATTCAACGCCTTGAAAGGACCTCCCTTTTACACAGAAACTAAAAGAGATTTTTGACTATCCAATAATA
>NW_011425720.1:0-616 GCF_000754665.1 Bison bison bison
ATAAGTATCCTTGTCTCTGTCCAATTATCAGAGGAAAAGCTTTCACTATTTCACCATCACACAGGATATTAGCTTTTTTGTAGATATTTTTATCAAAATATGTAAATTCTTCTCTGTTAGTTTACTAAGCAGTTTTTTCTTAGTCATGAACTAAAATTATTACATTAAAAAATTCTTAAGTTTATCTTCTGCAGATTTTGAAACAGGTGATTTTTCTTTTATGTGGTGATTTAACTTTTAAAAATTTTGTGATTCTAAAACAACCCCAACCTGATCTCAATGTATTCTCCTTCAGTTGGACTTTACTTGTTAGTGTTTTATTTAGGATTATTTCATCTATACTCAGAGTCTGTAATTTTACTTTCTTGTACTTCTTCCTTGTTGGTTTTAGTATCAAGGTTATGCTAGTCTTATAAAACAAGTTTGCAGAGTGTTCCTTGTTTACCCCGAGAATTCCTGTGAGACTACTGTTTTCTTCCCTAGATTTTTGGAAAAACTGATTGGCAAAACCAGTTGGTTTCATTGTGGGGAGGCTTTTAATTTCAGATGTAATTTTTTTCATGCAAATAAAATTTTCTCATATTGTATGTCTTCGTGGGTCTATTTCAGTAAAACA
>NW_011425721.1:0-502 GCF_000754665.1 Bison bison bison
GCTGTATGAAGCGACCAAGGGGATGTCCATCTTTCCAAATTCCCATTTTAAACCTCGTGTCCTTTTCGGTCCTTTGTTTTTCCCTTTGTATCTGGAAAGCAACAGGTGGAACGGTAGGTCCTTTTCATTATGTTTTCTTTCTTTCTTTCTTTCTTTTTCCTGCCTGCCTGCCTGCCTGTCCGCCCGCCCGTCCCTCCATCTGTCTTCTCTCTGTCTCTCTCGCTTTTCACTCAGGTTAGGGAATTAAAAAAAAAAAAGAGGACTCTGTATTTCTGCAGGTCAGGAAGCAACAGTGAAAACTAGACATAGAACCCAACAGGCTGGTTCCAAATAAGGGAAAGGAGTCCATCAAGGCTGTCTATCGTCACCCTGCTTATTGAACGTACACGCTGAGTACACATCATGAGGAGCGCTGGGCTGGGATGAAGCACAAGCTGGAATGAAGATGGCCGGGAACATATCCCATCCCCCTAGATATGCACACGACAGCACCCTCACGGCA
>NW_011425722.1:0-708 GCF_000754665.1 Bison bison bison
GATCAGGTGGCTGATCAGGAACTGACCACCTGACCTCGCATGCAGTGATCACGTGTTTATCATACGGTGAGTCACGTGACTGAGAGGCGCTGATCACGTGACTGTGCCGTCAGGGATCACGTGGCTGGTCAGGAACTGATATCGTGACTGAGCATGCACTGATCATGTGCCGGGAGCCGGGGAGGCATTCCACTCTGGACAAAGGTCATGAGGAAGGAGGCTCGGCATACGCAAATGCGGGATCGAGCCTCAGGAGTCCACCCGGATATTCTCGAGCATCTCCCGCCCAAAAAAATCAGAGTCTGCCTACTGTATTGCCTTGTGCTCTCACCTCTGATTTCCCTGGGGGCTGTCCCCCACCACCATCTCGCTCTCTCTGTCAAAGAGTTAACTTACAGCTCCAATTCATAAAGTTCCTTGTCATTCTTCCCTTTAACTTCCAGGTGAGTTTCCATCTGGATCGCGGAACCCACCACGCTTACTAATTATGCCTGGGCTGCTAAGACCCGCTCGAGAAGGTGTCTAGGGTGAGGCACCTTTCGCTATTCGAGAGGGCGCCTGCGGCCTACGTAAGTGGTGCAAACTTCTTGTCTTGAAGTTTGATTGGTCTTCCGCGTAAACCAAGCTACTCAGTCTCTTTCTCCACCGATTTTTCCTACTGAGCTCTCCTCATCTATTCTTCTTGACATCTCTGATTAGCATATAAAT
>NW_011425724.1:0-678 GCF_000754665.1 Bison bison bison
AAAACACTGGCAAAAAAACCCTAACAACATATAAAAAAGTTATATGCCATGACCACATGGGATTTATGCAGGTATGCAAAGTTGGTTCATTATATGAAAGTCAATCGACATTATGCCATTTTAATACAATAAAGGACAAAAAACATATTTGCCTGCAGAAAAAGCATTTCCCTGAGTCTAGCACCTATCCATAATAGGGGTTAAAAACACTTAATAACTAAGAACAGAAGAGTACTTTCTCAATCAAAGGGTACCTGTAAAAGACCCACAGCTAACATCATACTTAATAATGAAAAACTGAGAGCTTTCCCCCTAAGATTGGGAACAACACGAGGAAGTCTATCCCACACTTTGGCTCAATATTATACTGGCAGTTCTATAACCAGAGCAATCAGGTAAGAAAAAGGAATTATTGTTTTGGTTTTTTAAAAAAAAAAAAGCCTTCAGAATGGAAAGGAAAAAGTCAAAGTATATTGGAGATAACATACTTTTATATATAGAAAATCCTGAAGAAACCACAAGTATTAGAAGTAATAAAAACCTTGCAGAATACAAGATAAATATTTTAAAAATCAAGCAGATTTCTATACAATAGCAACAAACATTTTTGAAAATGAAATTAAGTAAACACTTGACTGTACACTAGCATTAAAAAGATACTTAGGATGTCAGAAAGAG
>NW_011425725.1:0-582 GCF_000754665.1 Bison bison bison
GTCTGATCCTCTCGACCCCGTCTTTGTTGTAAAATTCTTTTGCTGTAGTTTTCTTTCTCAGCCGCGCCGTACACGTTCTCGGGACCTGATCGACTTTGCCGGCTGGCACCGGCATAAGTGCAAAATCTGACGATGTTTTCCCATTCTTATTTGTACTGAATTGTGAACTGAACTACTAAAATATTCTACCACTCAAATTCATTAAGTAGGTTTTTAGGACATTCATCTCATGATTTACCTCCTACTTCTTAATTTCTTCCAAGTTTCCATCACTGTGTCTTCTTCAACCATGTGTCATTTTTATTAGTTATTACCCCTAGATCCTTCCAAGTCTTTTTCTGACCCAAACTCACTTAAAGGAAAATTAATACAATTCCACAAATTTAATTATCATGATCTCCATGTATACAATTCCACAATGACCTCTAAGATACCAGACTTAATTCCTCAGAGTTCAAACACTTGAGCACATTTTTCAAAATGTCTCAGAGATCTGTCATCCCTTTATATTCTCATTTCCTTTTGTTGGAACTATCCAGAGTTGGCAAGCTGAGAAGGCTGGATTTCAATCACCAACCTGTT
>NW_011425726.1:0-550 GCF_000754665.1 Bison bison bison
TTCCACATTGCGAAGCACCCCGATTTCCCGGTCCCCTCTTGGTAAGAACCCGATGCCCGGACACCTCTCCGAACTCCACCCTGTGAATGAAGTCAACACGAAGGGGCAGTGACTCGCCCGGGCATCGTCCGGAAAAGACCCCCAGGTTCCAAATACCGCTCGACAAGTGGCCTCTCTCCCGGGGGGACACCTCGAGAGGCAAGCGGAGTTCCATGCCTCAACCCAAGACGAGGCCTGACTCTCCTGTCCCCAGTCTGCAGGGACCCTGCGATCGGAGTCTGAAATCAGAGGAACCCTGAGGTTCCTGCCTCAACTGGAGATGAGGCCCTCTTCCAATGCACCAAACCCCGTGGAGTCCCGAGACGGCCCACCCCCCCCGACCTCCAGTTTCCCTGACTTCTCAGAGCCACCATGAGAACGCCCCCTGACGGTCACCTGCACAAGTCGAGGAAGCCAGGTTTCCTGCTCAACCCGAGAAAGACCTCGAGAGACCTTCTTCAACACGTCTCGAGGCCAGGTTCCCCTACATGACTCGAGAGCAATGACGCGC
>NW_011425727.1:0-525 GCF_000754665.1 Bison bison bison
GCAGCTCATACTCATAAGCGTACTGGCAGGTGGTCCTGCATGTGCATGTGCATGTACACAGTAACATCCCTGAGAGGAAACTTGCACATATGCAGAAGTACACCCTCTCTTCTCCAGGAACATGAACTTTGGTAAGCACCCAACTTTCTTTGTCCTGGTTATTTTCTTTCACTTGCTCATCTCAGGTTGCACTTCTGCCTCTGTAACTTAGCACCAAGAGTGTTTGAACCACCCAGACTTCACTGATTGACTAAATGCCAAGACTCCCTTTCAGTTGCTCTCCTTAGGCCCAGAGCGGTCTTCATACAATCAGGTATGCCTGCTTGCCTACACAGCCGAAGTGCCAATGAAGCCTGTCCCTGGTTGGGCCCAAAGACATCCAAGACAGTCACCTGGAAAGCAGGGTCCCTCTGAGTGTCACCTGGTGCAAATACCCTATGACAAAATCAGAGAATCTGCTCCAGGGAGAGAGCCAGAATCCTCCCTCAGATGCAGACGCACACCTTTGCCCCTCTAAACCCCACA
>NW_011425728.1:0-631 GCF_000754665.1 Bison bison bison
ACTCCACCCTGTGAATGAAGTCAACACGAAGGGGCAGTGACTCGCCCGTGCATCGTCCGGAAAAGACCCCCAGGTTCCAAATACCGCTCGACAAGTGGCCTCTCTCCCCGGGGACACCTCGAGAGGCAAGCGGAGTTCCATGCCTCAACCCAAGACGAGGCCTGACTCTCCTGTCCCCAGTCTGCAGGGACCCTGCGATCGGAGTCTGAAATCAGAGGAACCCTGAGGTTCCTGCCTCAACTGGAGATGAGGCCCTCTTCCAATGCACCAAACCCCGTGGAGTCCCGAGAGGCCACGCCCCCCACCTCCAGTTCCCTGACTTCTCAGAGCCACCATGAGAAGCCCCCTGAGGTCACCTGCACAAGTCGAGGGAAGCCAGGGTTTCCTGCCTCAACCCGAGAAAGACCTCGAGAGACCTTCTTCAACACGTCTCGAGGCCAGGTTCCCCTACCATGACTCGAGAGCAATGACGCGCTCCCCCTCGCCACTCGCATGGAGACCCGACTTCCCTGGCGCCCCACGAGAGGCTCACTGACCTCGCCGTCGAACCTCGTGAGAAACCGCACCCTGGGGGCCCCGCTCGAAAACCCCCCGAGACTCCCCCGTCATCGCGGAGATGAGGGCCTTCGTC
>NW_011425729.1:0-589 GCF_000754665.1 Bison bison bison
AATTTTCAACAACACCCTCAACAGAAGCAAGGATAGTTACTAAAGTAGATTTTTACAAACTTCATCAAAAATCAATGTGGCAACAGAAAAAAAATTCAAAAATGTCCTACAAATCAATGACAGAGTTCAAAACACTGAGACAGCTGCAGATTTCAAGGCATTTCAAGTAGATGTGATTCCTCCAAACTCCAAATTCCAGTCCTCATAATTTAAATCTTCTTCAAGAAGACAGATGGCACAAAATCGTTCTTGTTCTCCAGTGTTGATTGTCCACCTCCCATCCTTGTGTGGACTAATTGTGAACATGTTTTTAGCGACTTTGCCTGGGTCCCCTACTGACAGAGCAGATAGTTTCCATTGCCTGAGAGTTTTCTCGAACACCACAGTTCAAAAGCATCAGTTCTTCGGTGCTCAGCTTTCTGTGAGAGATGTCCAACTCTCACATCCATGGGTTAGGGGAACAATTTCACATTACCTTCATCACTCCTCCCCTCAAAGCACACAGCTGGGCTTCAGGAGAAACATTCTTGACCTGTGATTTCTCCACAGAGGAAAGTGAGGACCTGTGAGTAAGGATCTGCTCTCCAGC
>NW_011425730.1:0-516 GCF_000754665.1 Bison bison bison
CCTTCTGAGGCGTTTGGAGAGAGGTCGCGATATTTGTCTCTAGGCCATGCAGGAGACGAAGGCCCTCATCTCGCGATGACGGGGGAGTCTCGGGGTTGTTCTCGAGCGGCGGCCCCAGTGTGCGCTTTCTCACGAGGTACGACGGTGAGGTCAGTGAGCCTCTCGTGGGGCGCCAAGGAAGTCGGGTCTCCATGCGAATGGCGAGGGGGAGCGCGTCATTGCTCTCGAGCCATGGTAGGGTGCCGGGGACCAGCCCCGGCTGATCCAGGGTATTCGAAGGAGAGACGGCGTAGGCGAAGATCAGGAAACACTGCTTCATTAAATGTTAGTTAAGGATATAAAGAGTAATAGAATGAGGATAGCTCAGTGAGGAAATTCAGTGGAGAAAAGAGGCTGAAGAATTCAGCCAGAAGGTAAGAGAAAGAACGACATGGTGAGACCAAATTTCGGTGAACAAGGCCCGCACTTTATTTTTCAAAGTTAGTTTTTATACCTTAAGTTATGCATAGAGGATAA
>NW_011425732.1:0-681 GCF_000754665.1 Bison bison bison
GGTAGTGACTCGCTCGTGCATCGTCGGGAAAAAACCCCCAGGTTCCAAATACCGCTGGACAAGTGGCCTGTCTCCCCGGGAACACCTCGAGAGGCAAGCGGAGTTCCATGCCTCAACACAAGACGAGGCCTGACTCTCCTTTCCCAAGTCTGCAGGGACCCTGGGATCGGAGTCTGAAATCAGAGGAACCCTGAGGTTCCTGCCTCAACTGGAGATGAGGCCCTTTCCAATGCACAAACCCAGTGGAGTGCCGAGAGGCCCCTCCCACCTCCAGTTTCCCTGACTTCTCAGAGCCACCATGAGAAGCCCCCTGAGGTCACCTGCACAAGTCGAGGGACCCCCAGGGTGTCCTGCCTCAACCCGGGAAAGACCTCGAGACGACCTTCTTCAACACGTCTCGAGGCCAGATTCCCCTACTATGACCTTGAGAGCCAATGACGCGCTCCCCCTCGCCATTCGCATCGGAGACCCAACTTCCTTGGCGCCCCACGAGAGGCTCACTGACCTCGCCGTCGTACCTCGCGAGAAACCGCACACTGGGGCCGCCGCTCGAGAACAACCCCGAGCCTCCCCGTCATCGCGACTTGAGGGCCTTCGTCTCCTGTATGGCCTAGAGACCAATCTCTCGACCTCTCTCCAAACGCCTCAGGAGGCTTGACTCCCTTTAGTCCACCCAGTGAG
>NW_011425733.1:0-590 GCF_000754665.1 Bison bison bison
AGTGTAAGGACTCAGAAGTCACAGGTGTGCTATAGTACTAGGATTGATACTGCCGGGATGCATGATTCAGTGTGCAGGTGTGTAGCTCGGGCATTCTTACTCTACAGCATAGTCTCTGTAGTGTCAGAACATTGGCTCTTGAAGGCACACACAGTCATGATGAGAGATATGTTCCTGAGTAAACCGCAGTAGTGCAAAACCCATGATAAAAATGTGTGCACTCTGTAGTCATGAGAGCTGTACTCCCAATTGCAAGTTCAGTTACTGTGGAATGTGTGAAACTAGAGCATGTTCTCTGCAGAGCCCGGATGCCTGCCCTTGAACTCATGCTCAGTAGAGGTATACCATGTCCTCCAGTGTTCAAACTCACTATGTCTATAGGAGTGCTGGCTCAGGTGTGTCCAGAAGTAAACAAACATCAGAGTGCAAGTTCAATAATTGTTTAGGCACACCTGAGCTACAGTGCAGGTTGAGTAGTGGCCTGACTTACCTATAAAGCAACAAGCTAATTATTGTGATTTTTATTGTTTAGAGTGAAAATTCAGCAGGCAATGAACTCTTGTTCTGGAAGGCAATTTCAGTAGTGCAGG
>NW_011425734.1:0-515 GCF_000754665.1 Bison bison bison
CAGGAGAGCCTCTGGGACCTCGCTCCCGCCGCCCGGTGAAACGGGAGGACAATCCATCCAGCCCACAGAGGCAATCCAAGCTGTCTAGAATTCAGGGATCAAACGAGGGCTACGGAAAGGAAAGATGACCTGACCTAGGAGGGCCATGATATTCTCTAGAACCGGACAAAGTTGGTTTGCAAGGAAACTTGATTCCTTGGAACCCGGAAAGCTGGTTCTTTTCATATGCAATTCCAAACCAGGAGCTCCTTCCCAAAGCCTGCCTGGCCGCCAGCCCCACCCCCCACTCCCCAGAAAAAACGGCTCAAAGAAATCTTTTCCATCTCAGGCGGAAAACTGGAAGATGTCTTGTCTTGTCTGTCTGGATTGATGTCTGCGTCAGTGTGAGCCTTGTGATTTTTGATAATAGTGCTCAAGTTCTGAGTTCTATTTCAATGGTCTCAAGCAAGGCAGCCCTTGCAAACCCATGCTTCCAATCAAGAAACTTTGACCTCAGGGAATGTCAGAGTCCCGTG
>NW_011425735.1:0-555 GCF_000754665.1 Bison bison bison
GAATGAATACCAGATGTACACGAATGGATCATGGCTATATGCAGAGGCATGGGTATGGCATGGAAACAAACCTTGGAGAAATATCACATCCTTGCTGCATAAAGGCACCCAAGGAAAACCAAAGACTGTTAAATATTCCAAATTCATTTGGAGGATCAGGAGGGCTTTGTGGGTCACGAGGTTCCTCATTGTTGTCTTCCAAGTGCCATTCATAAGGGCTGAATCTGCTGACGAGGAAAAGAACTACGCTGACTCCAATGTAAGCAAAGACAATGCACATCCAGATTTCATAAGCCAGGGGATCCAGAAATGAGAATACGCCTGGCTTGGATTTCTGAGGCTTCTTTATCATGATGGAGATACCCAGGCTCATAAATGGCTTTGAGAAATCTATGACTTCTTCACGGACCAGCGTTATAGTGAGTGGAGCAACAGCTATATCAGCCCTCTGGAAAAAAAAGCAAAAAACAAAACAATACAACTTTTTTTTTTTTTTTACTATTAGAGACAATATTTCCATTAGTCATTTGCACTTAATATACCTCTTTGGTAAAA
>NW_011425736.1:0-625 GCF_000754665.1 Bison bison bison
ACTTTCTCCCCCACAAATTCATCAAAAGAACATTTAAATGCCAAGTAAATTCCACAAACAACTTCTGAAAGCCGGCAGAGGACATCAGGCACCCAGAAAAGCAACCCAAGTCTTCGAAAGGAGAGAGAAGAAATAGAGCTCCACTCACCAGAACACCGACACAAGCTTCCCTAACCAAGAAACCTTGACACGCCACCTGTACAAACCCACACAAAGCGAGGAAACGCCACAATAAATAGAACTCCACAAACTTCCAGAATACGGAAAGGACACCCCAAGCTCAGCAATTTAAACAAGATGAAGAGACAGAGGAATACCCAGCAGACAAAGGAACATGATAAAAGCCCACCAAACCAAACAAAAGAGGAAGAGATAGGGAATCTACCTGATAAAGAATTCAGAATAATGATAGTGAAATTGATCCAAAATCTTGAAATCAAAATAGAATAACAGAAAAATAGCTTGGAGGCAAAGATTGAGAAGATGCAAGAAAGGTTTAACAAGGGCTTGAAGAAATAAAAGAGTCAATATAAAATGAATAATGCAATAAATGAAATTAAAAACACTCTGGAGGCAACAATTAGTAGAATAACAGAGGCAGAAGATAGGATTAGTGAACTAGAAG
>NW_011425737.1:0-600 GCF_000754665.1 Bison bison bison
CCTTTTCAGTAGTATATGAATTTGGAGGAAAACAAAGCTAAGTACATCTGTTGCCATTTACTGTCCTACAGTCACTAACAACTTTAAGGCCACAGGAATAGCACGAGATCTTCTGTCTTTCCACAATATGCTCCTCCCCAGAATACCATTCTTCATCTCTCTTCAAATCTTATCCTCCTTGTTACTACTCACATCCTTATTCCACCTGCTGCCAGATGACAGGATGGACAACTCTGGGTTGGGAGACTAGAAGAGAAAGAAGGCAAGTCCTCCAACATTTCCTTCTCCCCACTGACAGGGAGAGACTGGGCTCTGATTCCCAGACCCAGTCCCTGAACAGAAATGCCCAAGGCCACAGTCAGTGACGTGGATAAGAAACACGGGAGACAATCAGCAACACGAAAATCTGTTTCTTTTTTTTTTTAAAGATGAGCAAATCTTGTAATATCTTGTAATCTTATAATATCAAATAACAAAAAGGGAAATTTGTTTTATTAAAAATATAGCAAAAGAGGATAAATATATTATGTGATTGTACATGATACAAATACTAACAAATAAGACAGGACATTAAGTGCATGATAAACAGAAATAAGTGTC
>NW_011425738.1:0-515 GCF_000754665.1 Bison bison bison
AATTTACTTTAGAAGCCTAATGATTCTATTTCCCAGAATAGTAATTACGAATGTTTAACAGACTAGATGACATAGTGGAAAAGGCTGTGATCTAGTTCTGACCCCAGTGTTTACTATTTGTCCTTTTAGCAAGTGAAATCTGAATATCACCAGATACTTATCTGTAGGACATCAAATATAGAAATGCATATGTCTGCTTTTTTTTTTTCTCCAACTACAATTTTATTTTATTTTTAAACTTTACAAAATTGTATTAGTTTTGCCAAATATCAAAATGAATCCGCCACAGGTATACATGTGTTCCCCATCCTGAACCCTCCTCCCTCCTCCCTCCCCATACCATCCTGGGTCATATGTCTGCTTTTTAAGCAGACTGAAACAGCATACGAGAGCTCATGAAGCATGACTACGGTTAACCTCTATTTTTTAGTGCTCATTTTATGCAGCCACTTGTGTTCATTTGGACAGATGTCATTTTGGGAGCTTGAATTATGGTGTTGAATACCTCAGTTCTT
>NW_011425739.1:0-542 GCF_000754665.1 Bison bison bison
AGTTAGATATACTGATAGAATGAAGCTTCTGATTCGGGATTGCATATTTTAAATCACTTTTTGAAAATTTGACTTCTTTATCATGTTATTCTTCCCAGATGCTGTATTTAAATGGCTTGCCCCTAATAAGGATTTTAGATATTGCAGAAGGGAATTATTTGTTAGGTTTTCATTAAATAGGCCACCTTTTACTTCTTATCATAAATTTCTCTTAACACAGGTATTATGGATTTAAAATTTTGAGTTTTGAGTTGCATTGCAGTTGCTCTTCTGCAGAGCTTCACGTGCGAAGAATTTCATGGTTTGTGACTACAAATGTTGTGTTGAATAGATTTTTAGGCTATTTACAGTTGCATGAAGATGTATAATTGTAACTAAGCAGGTGGTTTGGGAGGAATCTGTTTTGAGAACCATGTAGCTCATATGGACTTGGTTTATTCTGATTTATTTTTATTGACATATCACTAAGTGGTATCCATCCATTGTTTTTTCAGGATATTGATATTAAGAAAGTAAACGGAGTCCCTCAGTATGCGTTCTTG
>NW_011425740.1:0-524 GCF_000754665.1 Bison bison bison
TTCCAGGTTGCGAAGCACCCCGATTTCCCGGTCCCCTCTTGATAAGAACCCGATGCCCGGACACCTCTCCGAACTCCACCCTGTGAATGAAGTCAACACGAAGGGGCAGTGACTCGCCCGTGCGTCTTCCGGAAAAACCCCCAGGTTCCAAATCCAGCTCGACAAGTGGCCTCTCTCCCCGGGGACACCTCGAGAGGCAAGCGGAGTTCCATGCCTCAACCCAAGACGAGGCCTGACTCTCCTGTCCCCAGTCTGCAGGGACCCTGCGATCGGAGTCTGAAAATCAGAGGAACCCTGAGGTTCCTGCCTCAGCTGGAGATGAGGCCCTCTTCCAATGCACCAAACCCCGTGGAGTCCCGAGAGGCCCCTCCCACCTCCAGTTCCCTGACTCTCAGAGCCACCATGAGAACCCCCCTGAGGTCACCCTGCACAAGTCGACGGGAAGCCAGGGGTTTCCCTGCCCTCAACCCCGAGAAAAGACCTCGAGAGACCTTCTTCAACACGTCTCGAGGCCCAGATTCCCC
>NW_011425741.1:0-590 GCF_000754665.1 Bison bison bison
CTCTCCGGACAGCGGGTTGGTTGTCGGGCGCCACCTGCCTGTCGGTCGCTTTTTTTTAGAGGGTCCTGCAGGGGGGGGCGGGAGGACCACGGATGGAGCAGGCAGGCGGGGCCGGCGAACTCTTGAATGCCCTGGGGCTGTGGAAGGAGGCTGTGGGGGGAGGGGCACCTTGGGCCACAGGTCAACGGGGCGGGATGGGTTTAGCCCCCTTGGGCTTTTTTAGGTTTGGATTGGAAACCCCGTGTGGGGAAACTTGATCCATTTTGGAGGACAGCTATTTTGAACCCAAGGGAGCTGTGACTTCCTTCTTTGGGGCCTTGTCTCCTCCTTTGCATGTGGGGGCTTTTCCGTCTCCCGCCAAGGATTTCAAACGACAAAGCCACGACAGAGCACGCGGACCCACTTGCTCCAGTCCGGTTCAGGGGCAGAGCGCGAGGATTCAGAGGTGGCTTGGGGGACAGCAAGTCGCGCCCCTCGCCCCCCACCGCCAGCTCAGAACACCCCCCTGTCTGCCTGCCAAAAGACCAAGTGCGGGCTGGTGGTGGCAGAGTCACCTGTCACGGACGGGAGTGGTCTGGATCGCGGAGGTG
>NW_011425742.1:0-561 GCF_000754665.1 Bison bison bison
CATCATAAGAAATGTCAGGCTGGATGAATCACAGGCTGGAATCAAGATTTCTGGGAGAAATAGCAACAACCTCAGAGATGCAGATGATACTGCTCTAATGGACAAAAAAAATTAACGGGAACTAAAAAGTCTCTTGATGAGCATGAAAGAGAAGAGTAGAAAAAACTGGACTTAAAACTCAACATTACAAAAAACTAAGATCATGGTATCCAGTCCCATCATTTCATGGCAAATAGATGGTGGAAAAATGGAAATAGTGACAGATTTCATTTTCTTGGGCTCCAAAATCACTGCAGATGGTGACTGGAGCCATGAAATTTAAAGACACTTGCTCCTTGGAAGAAAAGCCATGACAAACCTAGACAGTGTATTAAAAAATAGAGGTATCACTTTGCCAACAAAGTCCATATAGTCCAATCTATGGTTTTTCCAATAGTCACGTACGGATGTGAGAGTTGGACCATAAACAAGGCTGAGCACCAAAGAACTGATGCTTTCAAACTGTTGTGTTGGAGAAGACTATTAAGAGCCCCTTGGACAGCAACGAAATCAAACCAGTCA
>NW_011425743.1:0-539 GCF_000754665.1 Bison bison bison
CAGAGGTGAGAGCACAAAGCAATACAATAGGCAGACGTCCGGTTTTTTTGGGGGGGTAGGATGCTCGAGAACATCCGGGTGGACTCCTGAGGCTCGATCCCGCATTTGCGTATGCCGAGCCCTTCCTCATGACCTTTGTCCAGAGTGGAATGCCTCCCCGGCTCCCGGCACATGATCAGTGCATGCTCAGTCACGATATCAGTGCGTGCTCAGCCACGTGATCACTGACGGCACAGTCACGTGATCAGCGCCTCTCAGTCACGTGACCACCGTATGATAAACACGTGATCAGTGAACGACCAGCCACGTGTTCACTGCATGCGCGGTCAGGTGGTCAGTTACTCATCAGCCACCTGATCAGTGCGTGCACAGTCCCCTGATCAGCGCCTGTCAGTCACTGATCACTGCCTGCTAAACACGTGATCAGTGCCCGAACAGCCACGTCATCAGTGCATGCGCAGTCACGTGATCAGTGCATGATAGCCACGTGATCAGTGCGTGCACAGTCCCATGATCAGCGCCTGTCAGTCACTGATCAT
>NW_011425744.1:0-584 GCF_000754665.1 Bison bison bison
GCGGGGTTTTTTTGTTTTTGTTTTTAATTTGTTTTTGTTTTTCTTTTTTTAGAAAAGATTCCGAAAAATGAGGGAAACAGGAAGCCCAGAGGTGCCCCTGTAGTTTGGCGAAGGCCTTAGGAGGTCACTTGGAAATGCTGCTGGCTGTGAGGGGGGAGGTGGCAGATGTGCACAGAGCTGTGCAGGCTTGTCCTTTGCATGGATGTTCTTTGTAGAAATCCACCTCGGAGCCATCTCCTGATGTGTAAGAATTTCCCAGACAAACCTTGAGCTAAGCAATGCGTTTTTTCCTTAGGAAATGTTGGTCTTCAGCGATGTTCAAAGCCTGTGTATTTCGGCTAGACTCTGGCTTCAGGTCGGTTCCCCCAAAAGGCTCAGAAGCGACCTGAACCAAACAGTAAGTTTTCCTCTTACCTTGTTCTCCTCATCTATGTTAAGACTATACTTTAAGAGTATCTGGCACATACATGTACTGCCTCACCCCTAACCTCAGTCATGTGTTCCAAGAACTTCTGTCCGTTGATTTATTTGTTTTGGGTAACATTGAATTCGTTTGACTATGCTGGGTCTTTGCTGCTCGCTGG
>NW_011425745.1:0-534 GCF_000754665.1 Bison bison bison
GCAGGTGGAGCTGAGGCTGCCTGGGAGTGACTGCAGTACAGTAGGGATTCCTCCTGTTGCGTTAGACCTGGGGGCGGGGGTCTGGGTACGGTGGGTCCTCTCCAGGGTGGACTTCAGCTCCAGGATGATGAGCTGTCCGCCAGTCAGAGCTGTCCTGCTCTGGAATTACCTGCCAGGTAGGGAGGGAGCTTCTTGTCCTGGGATGTGGGTCTAGCCAGAGCAGCCCTGGGAGGAGGCTGGGTTGGTACCCGTGGGCACTGCCTGTCCCGGAGTCTGTGTCCCTGCCCTGTACAGACACTGTCACTTCTATTGCTGATACTCAGAGTGACAACAGTTGCTTTTGTATCAGGCCTTGTAAGAAGCCTTGTCTCTTTGTGTCCTGATCCGTTCCTCCTTCTGACTTGGCTTAGCTTCTTACCTCGTCTGCTCCCTGTGTCAGCAGTTGGCCTCAGGTCCTTCTGTGTCAAATGGGACAAAACCCACTGTCCTTCCTTCTCTAAGAGGGAATGAGTGTGAATGCCCTGATCAAGACCC
>NW_011425746.1:0-724 GCF_000754665.1 Bison bison bison
CTCAGAGCCACCATGAGAAGCCCCCTGAGGTCACCTGCACAAGTCGAGGGAAGCCAGGGTTTCCTGCCTCACCCTGAGAAAGACCTCGAGAGACCTTCTTCAACACGTCTCGAGGCCAGATTCCCTTACCATGACTCGAGAGCAATGACGCGCTCCCCCTCGCCACTCGCATGGAGACCCGACTTTCCTGGCGCCCCACGAGAGGCTCACTGACCTCGCCGTCGTACCTCGTGAGAAACCGCACCCTGGGGCCGCCGCTCGCGAACCTCCCCGAGACTCCCCCGTCATCGCGGAGATGAGGGCCCTCGTCTCCTGCATGGCCTAGAGGCCAATCTCGCGACCTCTCTCCAAACGCCTCAGGAGGCTTGACTCCCTTTAGTCCACCCAGTGAGCTCCAAGAGGTACCCGTCGCCACTCGGGAGCAGAGCGGGGTTCTTTGCTTCCACTCGAGATGAATGCCTGTCTCCCCGGGTGCGTCTGGAATGCAACCCCGAGATCCCGGTCGCCCCTGGAGAGGAGCATTGGCTTCTGGACACAAGCCTAGATGAGGTCTATTGGCCCTGCAGTCACTCGAGAGCAATCCCCAGGTTTCCTCCGCAACTCGAATGGAAGATTCGACTTCCCTGGGCCAACATAAGAGGCATCCTGAATTCCCCGTCGTAACTCGATAATCCCGCCGCAACTCGAGAAAACCACGTGGTTCCCGCGTCATCGCAAGATGAAG
>NW_011425746.1:3840-4359 GCF_000754665.1 Bison bison bison
TCGCCCGTGCATCGTCCGGAAAAAAACCCCAGGTTCCAAATACAGCTCGACAAGTGGCCTCTCTCCCCGGGGACACCTCGAGAGGCAAGCGGAGTTCCACGCCTCAACCCAACACGAGGTCTGACTCTCCTGTCCCCAGTCTCCAGGGACCCTGCGATCAGAGTCTGAAATCAGAGGAACCCTGAGGTTCCTGCCTCAACTGGAGATGAGGCCCTCTTCCAATGCACCAAACCCAGTGGAGTCCCGAGAGGCCCCTCCCAACTCCAGTTTCCCTGACTTATCAGAGCCACCATGAGAAGCCCCCTGAGGTCACCTGCACAAGTCGAGGGAAGCCAGGGTTTCCTGCCTCAACCCGAGAAAGACCTCGAGAGACCTTCTTCAACACGTCTCGAGGCCAGATTCCCCTCCCATGACTCGATAGCAATGACGCGCTCCCCCTCGCCACTCGCATGGAGACCCGACTTCCCTGGCGCCCCACGAGAGGCTCACTGACCTCGCCGTCGTACCTCGTGAGAAACC
>NW_011425747.1:0-544 GCF_000754665.1 Bison bison bison
CAACCCACTCCAGTGTTCTTGCCTAGAGAACCCCAGGGACTGCGGGGCCTGGTGGGCTGCCGTCCATGGGGTCACACAGACTCGGACACGACTGAAACGACTTCGCAGCAGCAGCAGCAACAGCAGCAGCAGTGCATAGATATCAAAAGGGTTTCGAACAGTCAGGTAGGATCACACAAGTCACCGTGAAGCAATACTTCTCCACTTAGCCAAAGCTAACAAAAGATTTCTGTTCTAGGTCAACCTAGAAGAGATCACGGAAGAGGTAAAGAAACTTAAAATCCATTAGCAAAGGCAGTTCAACCTCTCAAGAAACCTTGTGCTAGGCACAACACTCTTTTACTGGGGGTCCACTTTCCCTACAACCTCCTTATCCCATTCTGTACCCATTCCTTTGCTTCTCCCATCCTGAAACTGCCACCTGGAAGAAAGAACGACGTCGTTTGCCTTCAGAAAATGCGATTTCATGCCACATACCTTCTTTTAAACCAAGTCATACATTTCCCTCAGCAACCAAGAACTGACTTTTATATTGGCATTCGAC
>NW_011425748.1:0-602 GCF_000754665.1 Bison bison bison
TATTTGCATGGAAAATCTTTTTCCAGCCCTTCACTTTCAGTCTGTATGTGTCCCCTGTTTTGAGGTGGGTCTCCTGTAGACAACATATGTAGGGGTCTTGTTTTTGTATCCATTCAGCCAGTCTTTGTCTTTTGGTTGGGGCATTCAACCCATTTACGTTTAGGGTAATTACTGATAAGTATGATCCCGTTGCCATTTACTTTATTGTTTTGGGTTTGAGTTTATACTACCGTTTTTGTGTTTCCTGTCTAGAGAATACCCTTTAGTATTTGTGGAGAGCTGGTTGGTGGTGCTGAATTCTCTCAGCTTTTGCTTGCCTGAGAAGCTTTCGATTTCTCCTTCATATTTGAATGAGATCCTTGCTGGGTACAATAATCTGGGTCTGTTAGGTTATTTTCTTTCATCATTTTAAGTATGTCTTGCCATTCCCTCCTGGCTTGAAGAGTTTCTATTGAAAGATCAGCTGTTATCCTTATGGGAATTCCCTTGTGTGTTATTTGTTGTTTTTCCCTTGCTGCTTTTAATATTTGTTCTTTGTGTTTGATCTTTGTTAATTTGATTAATATGTGTCTTGGGGTGTTTCTCCTTGGGTTTATCCTGTT
>NW_011425749.1:0-553 GCF_000754665.1 Bison bison bison
TCGCGACTCGAGAGCAGAGCGGGGTTCTTTGCTTCCACTCGAGATGCATGCCTGTCTCCCCGGGTGCGTCTGGAATGCAACCCCGAGATCCCTTTCGCCCCTGGAGAGGAACACTGGATTCTGGACACAAGCCTAGATGAGGTCTATTGGCCCTGCAGTCACTCGAGAGCAATCCCCAGCTTTCCTTCGCAACTCGAATGGAAGATTGGACTTCCCTGGGCCAACACAAGAGGCATCCTGAATTCCCCGTCGTAACTCGAGAATCCTGCCGCAACTCGAGAAAATCCACGTGGTTCCCCCGTCATCGCAAGATGAAGCCCTTTCCCGCTACAGTGTCTCAGGAGAAGTCCCACGTGAGGTATTGGAGGTCGAAACGGTCTTGGCACCCTTTGTGGCGACCCACAAAGTTCCCCGACATCCCGGTCTCCCTTGAGAGGAACACCGAGGTTTTCCGGCACCACTTCCTCTGAGCCCCTTCTACCCTCCAGATCTGGACAGGAGGTCGACTCCCTGCTTTGCTGGTAGGGTTCCCGACTTCCGGTCGCACCTCAGG
>NW_011425750.1:0-629 GCF_000754665.1 Bison bison bison
TTGACGAGGTGGAAGTTCCTGCCATCTTTAGAGAGGAGGGGTGTGGAGGGGCATGGGCTATTCCTGTGTCCTGCCAGCAGGCGAATGGAAGCTGCATGGAACCTGCAGCCTGGGACACCTCCTCCTGGAGCATCTGCAAACAATGGAATTGTCCTCATCACAGGTGGTTGCGCATGGGGCATTCACCAGGGGCCAGGCTCTCAGGGCCCACAGCCCGGCCTGAGCCTGCCTGTCCGCCTTGAGGAGGGTGACCACCCAAGAGCCTGCCAAGCTGGTTAGTTGGTCAGCTTAACCATGGTTTAAAAAAAAACTTGGCAGAAGTCACCCAGCCCGTGAGCCAGGTCCCATGGTTGGGGCAGAGCTGGTGGGGGTGTTGCTTGCCCCATGGTGATACAGCCTCAGTGACTACTTGCTTTTCTCTGCAGTTGCCACACTGTGTCTTCCAAACTGTTAATACTCCTCCGCTGGCTCAAGGCTGGGCCTGTGAACCCAAGAAGCTGGGGAAGTTTATCTTAAGCCTTCCACGTCCCCCCCTTTTCCCTTCCCCTTCCCTTCCTCACCCCAGGCTTCCCCTTTCTCTCTTCTCTTCATGACTCCCAGACTCTCTCCTTTCAGCTTCTCTTGTCTAG
>NW_011425751.1:0-686 GCF_000754665.1 Bison bison bison
ACCCACGAGGCCACGTCTGGAATGTCGTCGTGAGACCGGCCTCATCCTGAGGTGCGACCGGAAGTCGGGAACCCTTCCAGACAAAGCAGGGGAGTCGACCCTCCTGTGGAGATCAGGAGGGTAGAAGGGGCTCAGAGGAAGTGGTGCCGGAAAACCTCGGTGTTCCTCTCCAGGGAGACCGGGATGCCGGGGAACTTTGTGGGGGCGCATCAAGGGTGCCAAGTACCGTTTCGACCTCCAATTCCTAACGTGGGACTTCTCCTGAGACGCTGTAGCGGGAAAGAGCTTCATCTTACGATGACGGTGGAACCACGTGGTTTTTCTCGAGTTGCGGCGGGATTCTCGAGTTACGACGGGGAATTCGGGATGCCTCTTGTGTTGGCCCAGGGAAGTCCAATCTTCCATTCGAGTTGCGAAGGAAAGCTGGGGATTGCTCTCGAGTGACTGCAGGGCCAATAGACCTCATCTGGGCTTGTGCCCAGAAGCCAAATGTTCCTCTCCAGGGGCACCGGGATCTCGGGGTTGCATTCCAGACGCACCCGGGGAGACAGGCATTCATCTCGAGTGGAAGCAAAGAACCCCGCTCTGCTCTCGAGTCGCGACGGGTATCTCTTGGAGCTCACTGGGTGGACTAAAGGGGTCAAAGCCTCCTGAGGCGTTTTGGAGAGAGGTCGCGAGGTTGGCCT
>NW_011425752.1:0-644 GCF_000754665.1 Bison bison bison
ACGGCAGTAGGGGAATCTGGCCTCGAGACGTGTTGAAGAAGGTCTCTCGAGGTCTTTCTCGGGTTGAGGCAGGACACCCTGGGGTCCGTCGACTTGTGCAGGTGACCTCAGGGGGCTTCTCATGGTGGCTCTGAGAAGTCAGGGAAACTGGAGGTGCGAGGGGCCTCTCGGGACTCCACTGGGTTTGGTGCATTGGAAGAGGGCCTCATCTCCAGTTGAGGCAGGGAACCTCAGGGTTCCTCTGACTTCAGACTCCGATCGCACGGTCCCTGCAGACTTGGGACATGAGAGTCAGGCCTCATCTGGGTTGAGGCATGGAACTCCGCTTGCCTCTCGAGGTGTTCCCGGGGAGACAGGCCACTTGTCGAGCGGTATTTGGAACCTGGGGGTCTTTTCCCCACGATGCACGGGTGAGTCACTGCCCCTTCCTGTTGACTTCATTCACAGGGTGGAGTTCGAAGAGGTGTCTGGGCATCGGGTTCTTATCAAGAGGGGACCGGGAAATCGGGGTCCTTCGGAATGTGGACCACCCATGAGGCCACGTCTGGAATGTCGTCGTGAGACCGGCCTCATCCTGAGGTGCGACCGGAAGGTCGGGAACCCCTTCCAGACAAAGCAGGGGAGTCGACCCTCCTGTCCAGATC
>NW_011425753.1:0-710 GCF_000754665.1 Bison bison bison
CTCCCAGGCATAGATCCACCCACGGTATAAGTGAACAAGATAGATGCCCCGTTTGGGCACATCTATCTGTGCGTGCGCGCGCACATGCGCATGCGCGATCGCCTCGAGGCAGGGGTGGGGCGGGGGCCGGGGCTGTGGCTGGAGTCGGTGCAAGCCCCGGGATTGCCTGAGGCAAGCCAAAGGAGCCCCAGGTGGAGACGGGACTGCCGGTCGTCGGGTGTCCTGGAAGCCGAATGCGAATGCGGAGGGGCTCGCGGGCCACGCGGAGGCAACCCAGGTCTGCAGCGGGAGTCGGGGCCCCGGCCACCCGCTCCCCGCGGCCCGGGAGGGGCTGGGGCTGCGGGGGGGGATCCAAGAATCGGGACGCGCGGCGGGGGCTAAAGGACCTCTTCTGGTAGGCAAAAAGCCTCGAGCACCCGGGATTCCCAGGTGGTCTCCCATCCAAAGATACTAACCAGGCCCGACCCTGCTTAGACTTCCGAGATCAGACGAAGATCGGGCGCCTTCAGGCTGATCCGGCCTGAGACGGTGGCGGTTGGCTCGGGGCGCCCTAAGAGCCTTTGCGCTTCGCCTCCCTTTCGCTCTGCCCTGCAGGTCGGGCCAAACGGGGCCGCACCCTCTACGTCGCGGGGGCATGCTGTACTTGAGCCGCACGACCCGCGACCGCACTCCAGCCCTGCTAACGCCGGCCCGCCCCCCCCCCACCCCCG
>NW_011425754.1:0-845 GCF_000754665.1 Bison bison bison
CAATCCCCAGCTTTTCCTTTCGCAACTCGAATGGAAGATTTGGACTTTGCCTGGGCCAAACACAAAGAGGCATCCTGAATTCCCTGTCGTAACTCGAGAACCCCGCCGTAACTCGAGAAAAACCACGTGGCTCCCCCGTCATCGCAAGATGAAGCCCTTTCCCGCTACAGCGTCTCAGGAGAAGTCCCCCGTTAGAAATTGGAGGTCGAAAGGGCACTTGGCACCCTTGATGCGACCCACAAAGTTCCCCGAAATCCCGGTCTCCCTCGAGAGGAACACTGAGGTTTTCCGGCACCCCCTCCTCTGAGCCCTTTCTCCCCTCCTGATCTGGACAGGAGGGTCGACTCCCCTGCTTTGTCTGGAAGGGGTTCCCGACCTTCCGGTCGCACCTCAGGATGAGGCCGGTCTCACGAAGACATTCCAGACGTGGCCTCGTGGGTGGTTCCACATTCCGTAGGACCCCGATTTCCCGGTCCCCTCTTGAGAAGAACCCGATGCCCGGACACCTCTCCGAACTCCACCCTGTGAATGAAGTCAACACGAAGGGGCAGTTTTTCCGTGCGTCGTTCGGCAAAAACCCCAGGTTCCAAATACAGCTCGACAAGCGGCCTCTCTCCCCGGGGACATCTCGAGAGGCAAGCGGAGTTCCATGCCTCAACCCAAGACGAGGCCTGACTCTCCTGTCCCCAGTCTGCAGGGACCCTGCGATCGGAGTCTGAAATCAGAGGTACCCTGCGGTTCCTGCCTCAACTGGAGTGAGGCCCCTTTCCCAATACCACCAAACCCAGTGGGGTCCCGAGAGGCCCCCTCCCACCTCCAGTTTCCCGGCTTCCAGAGCCCACCAT
>NW_011425755.1:0-539 GCF_000754665.1 Bison bison bison
CACTTTGCAAAGTGCTTTGACCCAGGTAAATTAATTGGAAAGGCCTAGTAATATATTCAAAGTGCAAACCAATCAATCAAGCATTGAATAAATAAATACAATCTACTTGTATTTGAATTTACACTCAGGAAATTACCTAAAATGGAGACAATAGACTTACTACAGCTTAGTCATCTGTAGTCCTTCTTCTTCCGTTCTGAGACGGATGCTAACACCTTGGTGATTACCACTCCAGCATTTTGTGAAAGCTTAGAGCATTTAAATAAATTGTGGAGGGGGGAAAAATAGTGGGGAGAGATAAAGAGGAGGAGAAAGGAAGAGGAAACGGAGAGATTTCTCCTGGCATAGGTATACAGCCAGGATTCCAGGTTCCTTGAATGGTGCAGAGATTGCTAGGTACCTGTGCCAGAAGTGGAGAAGGTATGGCATTCAACTCCAGGAACCCACAGAGGAAGCCAAAGTGTGCTGATGTTCAGGAACCAATACTTAGAGGGCACACCGCATGCTGTGAAAGAACTCTTGGGGACTGCAAGAAAAAA
>NW_011425756.1:0-512 GCF_000754665.1 Bison bison bison
CGCACCTCAGGATGAGGCCGGTCTCACGACGACATTCCAGACGTGGCCTCGTGGGTGCTTCCACATTGCGAAGCACCCCGATTTCCCGGTCCCCTCTTGGTAAGAACCCGATGCCCGGACACCTCTCCGAACTCCACCCTGTGAATGAAGTCAACACGAAGGGGCAGTGACTCGCCCGGGCATCGTCCGGAAAAGACCCCCAGGTTCCAAATACCGCTCGACAAGTGGCCTCTCTCCCCGGGGACACCTCGAGAGGCAAGCGGAGTTCCATGCCTCAACCCAAGACGAGGCCTGACTCTCCTGTCCCCAGTCTGCAGGGACCCTGCGATCGGAGTCTGAAATCAGAGGAACCCTGAGGTTCCTGCCTCAACTGGAGATGAGGCCCTCTTCCAATGCACCAAACCCCGTGGAGTCCCGAGAGGCCCACCCCCCCCACTCCAGTTTCCCCTGACTTCTCAGAGCCCACCATGAGAAGCCCCCCTGAGGTCACCTGCACAAGTCGAGGGAAGCCA